>NW_027502258.1:0-31384 GCF_021521415.1 Bidens hawaiensis
TCATTCTTAAGTGGCAAGAATCTCCTGAGGGGTTTTGGTTAGAGCTGTGAAGTTCACAGTCTTTTCTCTGCTTGGAGGGTTCCGACCTTCAGGCCTTCGTTGATCTGAGCTCCTTGGATGTCTATCCTAAGAACTGAAGTTCCTCTTTTTCGGTTGGGGCTGTTGCCTCGCCAACTAGGAGCCCTTTTTCTTTGTTCTTCGTAATCAACAGCCTCTTCTCCTCTTATATGAGCCTCAGCTCGTTCAAGAGCTTCTTCAAGGGTTTTAGGCAGGCACTTGTTAAAGTCCCTGGTGAGGTATTTGGAGGTGATGGCGTTCATGAATCCTGACACCCCTCATTTTTTCGTCGCCCCCCACGTATGTCAACCTTTCTTTTTTATACCTTTCGATGAAATCTCAAAGGCTCTCATCATGTTTTTGCTTTATCTGAAAAATGACCATGGCAACCTTGACGTACCTTCTTTGTTGTGAAAAGTTGGCCAAGAATCTTTGCTCAGATCATCGAAGCTTCAAACGCTTTGGGCAGGAAGGTCGTTGAACCATATCCTAGCTGACCCGACTAGCGTTTGCATGAACATTAAACAACATTCAGCGTGGGACCACTTTTCAATTCTGGCAGCACTGGTAAAGATCTGGAGGTGGTCTTCAGTATCCTCGGTCCCATCATATGTTTTTATGTGAGATGCATCTTGATTTTTGTTTGAAATTCATAATCGACGATTTTTTGAGAGAAACAAGATAGGTTACCCGGGCTTGTATGGCTTTGCAAGGTCTTCTTCTAGCCTTGTAACGGAATTATGACTTCTTGCTCCTTGGTGAGTACTCAGTGCTTGGTTGATGAGCTGGGTCGAAGGGAAGTGTGTCATCATTTGAGCCATTATCTGAGGCATGAGTTTAAAGCCTTGAAGGCTTTCAGTAGTTGCTGCTGTTTGGTTTGTTCCCATGGGGGTGCTCATTGATGCACTCCGAGCAAAGGGCAAGACCGACATGGCCTGCTCCCATGTAGTGGCTGTAGGAGGAGGACACACTTGAAGCTGATGACTGCCATATTTGTTCAAAAGTGCTTTCATGCCCAAGGGGTTGTGAAGTGAACAAAGGAAAAGCCGTTGGGCTTGGTCTCCCGTAGTTGTAAGGAGATGGGTTAAAAGGTTGGCAGGTTACACTTAGGCCAGCTTCAAAATGAGAAGCAGCTGGTCGTGAGCTGGCCAAAGGGGAAGGCGGACGTCGCAGCGATAGTGAGGCTTCTGGATCGTCATAATCCAGCCTTAATCGTATCCCTTTTTCTCTTTCTTGGATCACGTGTTGGTTAAGAAGAGATCTTAGTTGTAAGAAATGTCGTGATACCCCTTCCGGTGTCAAGTCGATTCGCTCCGGGATGTTTGAGGTTCCTATGTGAGGAGAAGGAACTCCGGATCGTGAAGGGGTTGGAGTTCGGAAAGGTGAAAACTCGAGGAACGAAGGTCCCGTCGGAGTACTTCCCGGAGTAGAAAAAGGCGTGGTGGCGGCTGGAGTTTGTTGGTCGGCATTTGGTGTCGCCGTTCTTGACACTTGGTCAACTTCTTCGGGAGATTCACTTTCCGACATGATGATTTTGATGAAAATGAAGCTACACTACTGGTCTTTAAGATAAAGTAAGCGGCGTAGCCCACGGTGGCGCCAACTTGTTGCTACAACAATTATAAGACCAATGATAGTGAATGGACTGGTTAGGCTAACAGGCTTCAAGGGTTCCGGTTAACCTAACGCAGGTCGTGGTGTCCCTCTACGTTTGCATAACGTAGAGAGAGGTTCACTAGTTTGTTGTTATTTGTTATAGTTCACCGGAGATCCAAGACCGTGATGTTTGGAACCGGTTTTTGGATGAAGTTCTTGGTGAAGCTATGATGTTCTAGAAGTGAGAAAGAAACAAGCAAAGTGCAGGTTTCTCAAGGAAGAAGAGAATATTAGAGAGTATATGTTAACTCTCCAATCTGGTGTATCTTTTAAAGGCTGAGTTTACATTCTTTATATAGAGAGAGATGTAAGCCTTTTATCCAATGGATAAACTAGTTAACCTCTGGTTTGGTAGAGGGTTGACCTTTTATGGGCGGGAAGCTTTTGACCGTTGGTTAATGATTATAATAATATTACTTTTTCTGATCGTGTCCCTTGTTCAGAGGGGACAGTGATGTGAACAGTGATTTGACGTGGTACTGTTGCACGTGCTTACTGTTCACGTACTTGTTTACCTAAACTGGGGGTGAAACGAACCTTTTAACCTTCTAACCTTTTTAGCGTTAATGTGTTTTTTTTTTTTTGAAAATTAAGCTTCATTCAACACACCCCGACTAGGACCTCAAAGCGAGGACCAGCGGAAAATTACAACATGTACATAGGAGACTTACACCAATCATCCCAAGACAATACCTTAAACTTTGTTCTATTTTGACACCAAAAAAGGATAAACTTTTAGTATTATAGATAACAATTCTACTCGGTGTCCTCGTATCCCTGAAGATCTTTTCGTTCCTCGCACGCCAGATACACCAACAAGCAATAATGATAATCCATGAACCATGTTTTTCCTCCACTTGTTACCTGCCACCATTTTATGCGCTTCAAGAAGGTCTCGAACATCAAAGGCAAAAATGGGATTTAACCCGCACCAGAAACCAATGGCATGCCAAACCTGCTGAGCAACTATATAACTCGAAAAAATATGATCCACCGTCTCTTCACCCCACTCGCATAAAGAACATGGCGTAGAACCCACATGAATGTGTCTTTTAATCAACTCGGTTTTAACCGGAAGTCGACCCATGGCCGCCCTCCAAGCTAATATCATACATTTCAAAGGAATCCAGTTCACCCATCTCGGTACAAAAAGGGAAACCAATCTGGCGGTTTTTCTGTAGAAGTTGTCTCACAGCTTTGACGCTGAAACACTCAACTTCTTCATTGGTCCAGTCCATTGATCCTCGCTCCCATTCCATAATTGCAGACCCGAGATCGCCTCTTGCAGTTCTGTCAGCTCCCGAATACAAATTTCATCTAACGGGCCCATAAAGTGTATCCTTTCAAGACGCCAACTATGGCTCTCTCGCTTCAGTCTTTCTGTAACCAAACAAAACTTCTTCTTTTCCATAATATAGAGGTTCGGCCATTATATTTCAATGACACGCCCGCAAGACCCAATTGTCGTGCCAAAATCTAATAGATTTCCCATTCCAAACAGCAGCCAACCCATATTCAAATTAAGCGGCCGATCTTCAACTAATAACCCATCAATAACCTTAGCTATCGTCTTCCAGGAACTGCAAATCTGGGCATTAACCGACAACGAATACAATCTGGATCGAGACCTGTGGCAGCCTAAAATGACCTTCGTCCATAAGGACCATATTCCTTTCTGAAACGAACAGCCCATTTGAAAAGCAAAGCCTCATTCAACTCGTTTAACCTCGGGACGCCTAGACCACCCGCCTTCTTGCTCAAAGTAATGCGATCCCATGAGACCCAATGTATCTTTGATTTTCCGAATTCCCGGACCAAAGAAATCTTTTCATTAATTTTTCAAAGCAAGAATAATACCCGAGGGAGCTTTGTAAAGAGAAAAGTAATAGATGGGGATACTAGTTAAGACTGCCTTGATTAAGGTAACCCGACCCTCCGGTGGAGAGTGTTTTCCGCTTTTCAACCCGAGAGCCGTTTCTCAAACACTTCAATAACTTTCTTCCAATTTCCACAGCTATGCATATTAGCACCCACCTTTATGCCTAGATAGTCAAGTGGAATATCTCCTTCTTCTACAACCCAACACTAAGGTCGTATGAGAAATCTCCTCTTCTTCTTGACCAATACCAAAAAAACATTATTTATTCAAGTTTATTTTTAGGCCCGAACATACATGAAACACCCTCAGAATTCTCGCCAAGCAAACCACATTGGTATCCTCCCCTCTACCTAAGATCATAGCGTCATCCGCATAAAAAAGATGAGATAACACCCATTCTTCATTCTGAATTTTAATACCTTTGAAATCCCCCAAAGAGACTGCTTTGTCAATCATACACGAAAGAGCCTCCATGACCACCAAAAAAGAAAAGGAGACAACGGGTCGCCTTTTATCAATCCTTGGGCTACCCCCGTCATCAAGTACCATAGTTCATTGCAATTAATACAATAATTTATGACTAGTTATACATAATTAGATATATTTTATTGATATAGTTTGTTTTTGGTGAGGAGACATAGACATGATCTAAAAATAAATATTTTGATACTTTCAAGAAGGTATGAAAGATATTTGATTGTATTTTACTAACCCATACAAAAGTGTGTTTAGTCGTATTTATGTAGGGAATGCAATATAATAAAGTCACGGATCTTGTGATACTTAACTTAGAAGACGAGGCGGTACCTGAAGATAGTACATTATTACTTGACACAAGTAATTGTGGGCTTCAAGATCAAGTGGTGAATTGCAAACTAAAAAGTCTTGGATAAACTTTCGCAGAAGATCGGAATCATCACTTTGTGTCCAACTGGTTTCCAGATAAGATTTTTAATGAGACAACATCTTCAGACATATTAAACTGATCATATAGATATTATTTATAACTACTTTGTAATTTCAAAAAGGTCATTCATTTCACTATTATATATGTGTATTCATGTTACGATATATAGCTGGTGACATCTAATAGAATGCATCAATAAGAATAACGCTCTTCATTTCTCTATTCACTCTTTCTTTCCTTTCCTTCCATGTTCTTATCTACGTAATTTATGTTCTTATTTTCATATGCAAAATAAATGCTGTTTTTTTTCACAACATTTTCTAGCCTTTTACATAAATGGGTTTAGCCTAACTCGTTACCAATTACTGTAATACCTATATTTATTCCTATTTAATTTAGAGTATCTTAAGCTAATCATGACATAAGTTATATTTTAAGATTAATTAAATACAAAACTAAAAGACATAACAAACGTAACCATCAATTCAATGGTGGAACCAACTTAGGCTCAAAGGTCCACCAATCTCCGAATGCTGAAAATCAATCAAATTTATTGGGGTAAAACTGATTGGATTTTTTTTCCCCTTAGAATAAATGAGCTAGACCACTTTATAACAGTCCGTGAGTGTTTTTTTTTAATAAAAAAACATGAACCTTAATAAAGGAAAACATAGATTGTTTTAGATGAAAATATGATATGAATTCATTTAAACTACATGTTAGAATCTTCAATTTTTAAGATATTATTTTTAAGGAATACATATATTTAATTTTCTATTTCTAAAACATGAGTTTTCTGTAAAGAAAGATGTATGCTGTGTGCAATAAAGTAAAGCTAAAGATTGAAAAAAACACAATGCACACGAGAATATTCGTGGGTATTTAATTAAATTCAATAAATATCATATTTATGTAAAATAAATACATATAAATATAAATAAAGTAATAATAAAGATAAGGACCGGTGAATCACATAAAATTTGAACAAACAAAAATATTTGTGGATAAAGATTTTTATGGATAACATAGCTCACCACAAGTACACCATGCAATGCAACACTCCCCCCCCCCCCCCCACCCCATGTCATAACACCGTATTTCTTTGACTGAAAACTATTACTTACACAAAAAATGGCTGTATCACTCTCCACCACCGTAGTCCGGAAGCCGCATGGCGGCTCCAGACTGGCTCCCGCTGACTGGAGGACCGGTCAACGGGGACTTAATGGGAAAAAAACTAAATTTCAGCCAAAACACACAAAAGAAAAACAATGTTAAATCAAACATATGCATGACACTCACCACCAACATTGCAGGTGAGACAAAGGTGAGTGTTACTTCTTGTTCCTCATTTTTATCAAAAAGTCAAAGTCAACATGGTGTCATATTGACTTGATGAACATAATTACTGTTTGCAGTTAAGGGACCTTGATATGGAGAAACGGGACCCGAGAACCATTGTGGCAGTTATTTTGGGAGGCGGAGCAGGTACCCGCCTTTTCCCACTTACGAAACGCCGTGCAAAGCCTGCGGTACACGTTTATTTAATTATTTTTGTTAGAGTGTAAGGTTTATTATAAAAGTTTAGTTAATTGATGATTGGTGGTTATAGGTGCCAATTGGTGGGGCCTATAGGCTTATTGATGTGCCCATGAGTAACTGTATCAATAGTGGGATCAACAAAGTGTACATTTTGACTCAGTTTAACTCGGCTTCGCTCAATAGACATTTGGCGCGCGCTTATAATTTTGGTAATGGTGTTACATTTGGAGACGGTTTTGTTGAGGTAATGTTGAATTTTGTTAGAGTGGCAAAATGGGCGGTTCGGTTGTTGTTTAACGGTTTTAAAACAAGTCAAATTTGATCCTTTGACTATTTCAACCCGGTTTTAGATCTTAAACCGGTTTTTGACTTTTGTTGACCTAAACCGGAACCGGTTTGTGGAAAAAACTGAAAATGTACGCTCCTGCGGCTGATGCAGGGGCGGAAGCAAGAGTAAATAGAATAATCTCATGGGAAAGTTGATGTAATATTGAATGCCACTATTATTAATTGAAGCACTCTTTTATAAGGTAGATTTGAATTTGGTAGGTCCAGCCTAACTGTTTGAAGAATAATATGAGTGTATAATTATGAAATTGACTTCCTAAATAAACTAGCAAATTACTCTAAGATTGATGATTATTTACATATAAAGAATAAATATAAGTCTGTCATCTCTTGGATCAGCTACGTATCACAAAATTCTAATGATTATTAATAATTATGTGATATCAGACATTATCCGCAACTCAAACTCCAGGTGAGGAAGGTAAGAGGTGGTTTCAAGGTACCGCAGATGCGGTTCGTCAGTTTCATTGGCTGTTTGAGGTACTCGAAACTTTGACTTTGGTCAAACTAACATATTATTATAAAAAAAAGAAAACATAAATAACTAACTTTTGAGTCTATAGGATGCAAGAAGCAAGGATATTGAAGATGTTCTCATTTTATCTGGAGATCACTTGTATAGAATGGATTATATGGACTTTCTTCAGGTGAACATATTAAAACTATAAACAAATTTTATATTAATTATAAAATATATATATATATATATATATATATATTTTTACAAATTTACATATTAAATCTTCATTTTTGTTGTAGAGTCACAGACAAAGTGGTGCAGATATTACAATTTCTTGTCTGCCAATGGATGACAGGTATTTCTGTTTATTTTTCTTCACAAAATGCATACTGACGATAAAAAAGACCAAAATACCCTCAACAACCATTTGGTCAAAAGGATGTAATGTGACGTGTTACAACTTTTTAACTAAAGGACATTTTTTTTAGTTAATTTAGTTATATGACACAGCCTTCAATATGGAGTAAGCTTAAAGAACGAAAACTGTAATCTACTCATTTATTTTTTATATTACTTACGCATGACAGTCGGGCCTCGGATTTTGGATTGATGAAGATTGATGGGAAAGGAAGAGTTCTTTCATTTAGTGAAAAGCCTAAAGGGAATGAGTTGAAAGCAATGGTAGGTTTGTAGATATTGAAAACGTTACGACACAAACGATTATATTATTGATACGGCTAATTTATACTTTAGGCGGTTGATACAACGGTTTTGGGATTGTCTAAAGAAGAGGCTGTAAAGAAGCCGTATATTGCGTCCATGGGAGTATATATTTTCAAGAAAGAGATCCTTCTAAATCTTTTGAGGTACATCATTAATGAACGGGTCGGGTTGACCCGTTAACATTTTAATTTTAAAGATGATGAATGAGTTGATTATGATCACAGAAACCATATTGATACAGATATGATCTAAATATTTGAATAAATTGATTTAAGAGGTTGTATGCGTAAAAGTAGACTTTGGTTGACTTTTAAGTTTTAACCTGTTTGGCTCGTTACCCCTTTAAGCAAGATGCTTATTATTTGACCCGTTTGTCTCGTTTGGTTTACAGATGGCGTTTTCCCACTGCAAACGACTTCGGGTCAGAGATTATCCCTGCTTCGGCCCAAGAATATCACATAAAGGTTTGTTTAATAGCTCACATGCGCGAACATGTACAATGTATATTCGCACACACATTATAATATGTTTATATATGTATCTATACGCGTGTGCGTGTTTGTATGGATGTATCTCTGCATAAATGAACGAATATTGATGTATATATACATGTATAACATGCATATTACAATCAAAACATTGACAACATTCAACTGCAGGCGTTTTTATTTAACGACTACTGGAGGATATTGGTACGATCCGGTCTTTCTTTGAAGCAAATTGCTTGCATTAACCGAACATGTGAGTTGTATTCCGACTTCCGTTGTGCTTTAGTCTCTTTATTTTGGTAACCTGTAACGAGAAGGGTATAATGGTCATATTATAATTTGTATTTTTAAAATTGACAAATATGTAAATTAAGTGTCTTAATTGTTTTGGTTGAGTAAATATTAAATTATATTGATGTTTTAAAGGTATGCATAAATTTCCCCGTATCACTCTTATTAAATAGTTTTTCGTAACAGTATTCGATGATATAACCATCTATGTGACTGTTTTTACTTTTACCCACATCAAAAATTGCCAGTTTTGACCCGAATCCATTTTGACCCATATCAAAACTACTAGTTGGAGTGTTGGACCCACATCAAAATTACCAGGTTGGATCCACATCAAAATTACCAGTTTTGGCCCATACTGGAAAACAATGTTTTTGGGTCAAGACAAGTAGACCCGTTTCGACCCACATCAAAATTACCCGTTTTAACCCTGACCCATTTTAACCCGTTATCCGCTCATCTGATTTTTAACTATCTTCACATCTGATTTATGAATTACAGCCATCGCGGTTTAGCTTCTATGATGCAGCTAAACCAATGTATACTTCCAGAAGAAATCTGCCACCATCAAATGTTGACAACTGCAAGGTCAGTAATATCAGTAGAAAATAATATTAAACTTTTTTCATTATTTTTTTGAAAATTAAATGAAAGTAAATTTTGTGCCTCATGACTCTTCCTTCACATTATTATGCAGATTGTTGACTCGATCTTATCACACGGTAGTTTCCTAACAAATAGCTTCATTGAACACAGTGTTGTCGGCATTCGATCAAGAATCGGTTCCAATGTTCACCTAAAGGTTTGTTTGTTATTGCATTAAAACTAATATTTTCTACATTTTTTATGATTAATAAAAATCCAAAATCACTTTCAAAACACATGTTCAAATACACACTCAGTCATCATATAGGTCAATTTGACAGGTTAGAAAATTGATCCATTTAACCTGTTATTTCAGGAGATATTTTTGAACATTAAAAGAAATACCACAATTTTTTATATACATTTGCATTTTAAATTTTAAATTTGTTGTTTAAGTTATTTATATGCAAAATAATAAAATAATATAAAACGTAGGTTCGACGGGCTGTGTTTGTGACAACACGCAAATACTAGTGTCATGTTTGATTCATGATATGATTTGTGGGTTATGTCGGGTTCCACCTATCAACCCGCTAACATGACCCGTTTAACACCCAAAAAATTGACACAAATTTATTACACCAATGCAGGACACTGTGATGCTTGGTGCTGATTATTATGAGACCGATGCTGAAATGAGATCGTTGTTGGCCGAAGGCCGTGTTCCACTTGGAATAGGGGAAAATACCAAGATCACGTGCGAAACTCTTAAAAATTTAAGGTTACTGTTTATTTTATATTCATTTTGGTATTGACACATTGTTCATATATTTTGCAGAACTTGCATCATTGACAAAAATGCTAGAATTGGGAAGAATGTAATCATTGCAAATTCAGAGGTAAGCCCATAAAAGTTACCACATGCAAAAAAATAAAAATAGATAAATAAAAAATGGGCAGGTCAGGAAAGATGATTAACGGATCAAAATAGATTCGGACCAAAAGGGTGATTTTTGTATGGTTTAAAATGGGTCGAGTTGAGTCTGCTTTGACCCGTTGAACATTTCTGGTCCCACTGATTATAAGGGTATTGGTGGGGCCGTGAGTTTTCCATAACTGGTTCTCATGGTAAAAAAAGAGATGATTTATATGGCTTTAATTTGTTTTTTAAAGAAAGAACATTGGTGATAGATTCACTTTTAAAGAAAACACGAATGAACAAATAAATCTTTTTCAACTTTTGAATAACATTACAGGGAATACAAGAGGCAGATAGATCCTCAGAAGGGTTTTACATTCGATCGGGTGTTACGATCATATTGAAGAACTCGACAATTAAGGACGGATTAGTGATATAATGCATTTAGTTTATTATTATTCTCCTGTTTGAGGATGAAAAATAATGCGAAATATAAACATTATAAGCAGAGAAAGGATCAACAGGCTCTGTAAATGTGAATACACTGCAACTTTTGAAAATTATTAAATTTTGGGTTGATGACGTAAGCATGAGATAAGCTCTATGATGATTTGGTCCTAACTTCTGTCTCGGTTTTGTCGGTTAAGTTTCGGTTTTGGTTTTATCTTTGACCTCGAAAACCTTGGGCCAAAATACTGCACAAAATAATGAATTTAGGCCCGAACCTTTGGACCTAAACTTTTTTGTTAATTAATTAATTGATTATTACACATTCAACATAATTTTGTGCTACACCATTTAATCATTTCTTATAAAATATTTATATTGGTTTTTTCGGTTACAAATGGTTCGGTTTTGGGTTGATGAAAAGCCAAAATATTAGTTTCTTGGAAACACTTAAAACCAAAGCGCCAGTTTGCTATTTACTTATTAGGCGCAGTTACGACTGCTATTTCAGTTACACACTTACGCTTATGTTATTTCCGTTTCATGCACACCCCTAAATTCAACCGAACAAGTGCATGAACACCCCTAAGACATGCCAAAATAAAACGCTAATTTAGATTTAACCCGCTACGATTTACACCAAGCCGATATTCCCCGTAAAAACAAATAAAAAAAAATGAAGAAAGCATGGAAAATAAGAGAGATTAATTTACCACAACAATAATACTTACAAAAAAAACTCGTCACAGACGAACATTAACTCGCTTTCATAATTTGTTTCATTCATCGGATAATGCTCTACTTTATGCCTCACAGGTGTCACAGAAGGCTGAAAGAGGAACACCATAAAGATAAACGTGGTTTAACTTCAATCTTTAGTCATCTAATGTAGTTATCTTAACTGACCCCTGGACATTTGCCCGACTTCCTTATTCTATCAAGCTCCATTGTAACTTCTTTCATGCTAGGTCTGTTCACACCTAACGGTTCAAGGCATCTATACACCAGGTCACGTGATGCACTTAACTGCTCATCTGTTGCTTCCTGTAAAACTTGAGGATCAACAATATCAAGTAGTCCATCGTCCTTAGTTTTCTTCACAAAATATGTTGAGAGTCTTTTATCATCTTCATCTATTTCCCTATCAAATGGTTTTTTCCCTGTCAAGAGTTCTGTGAGAACCACTCCCAAGCCATAGACATCAGACTTATGAGTAGGTTGAGATGTACTGAAATACTCAGGATCCACGTAACCTGGCGTTCCAGGTATATCTGTAGTGATCACTTGACCACGATTCAAAGGGATTAACATGGAGGAACCAAAATCTGAAATTTTTGCGGTGTAATTTTCATCCAGCAAAATGTTAGCAGACTTCACATCTCTATGTATGATGGACATTTTTTCATATGTGTGAAGATAAGCAAGTGCGTCAGCTGTTTCGTGTGCCATCTTTAAACGATTATCCCATGACAATATTCCTGTGCCCCTTGCTCCCTTATGAAGGAGATGATGAAGACTTCCATTAGAAGCAAACTCATAAACAAGAAAGGCGTCCTCAGTTTTGAAACAACATCCCAAAAGCCTCACCACGTTATTGTGACTAATACTTTCTAGAATTACTATTTCAGTTATAAGTTGCTCCACTCGGCTTTGGCTCAATATTCTATGTCTCTTGATGGCTACCACACGCTTATCTGGTAGTATTCCCTTGTACACAGTACCCTGAGCTCCTTTTCCAAGAATCATATTGTCGGCGTAATTGTTGGTCGCTTTTTTTAGGTCTTTAGGTCCAAAAATTTGTATAGAACCAAAACAGCTGTTTGTCAGTTGGAAGATTTTTTTCGGATAATGTTTATACGATAGAGAGCCATTTTGTTGCCGAATATTGTCCCTAAGGATAAGTAGCTTCCTGTTATTGGGCATGCGGAATCCAAGCTCCATACCTATATGTGGTTATCGGCACATTAACAAAAACTAGCAAGGTAGGAAGAATACAATAGAACTGATAAGGAAACACATACACCCACAACCCAATTCCCGCAAAGATAAAGGGCATAATCTTGTAGCATAAAAAAAAATTGGACAAAAAGGTTCAAATGCATTCCCCTTAACGAGGTGGTACATGGGAATGCTTTATTGGCAGGTAAGAATGCTAAAACATGAAAATTTAGAGAAATATCACGTATCTTGTGTCTATATGAAGGCACCAGATTCAAAAGTGAACTAAGAAAAGAACCCATAATAATTGATAAATCTTTTCTTAGAATACACAGAAAATTATTAACATATCAAGCTGTATATAATGTGCTAATTCAATATGTTACATACATAACACAACTACGTTTACCATAATAAAACTGTTATGTTCTCATAATCTAGGGTCAGAAAGAGATTCAAAAGTGAGAAGGATGGGATACCTGCGTTTTGGTCATCCGTGACCCTTCTACCAGATTTTGTCTTCCCTGTAGCTTGCAAGAAACTATTGGTTATCTCTTGTATGTTAAGTATAGATTGAAGAGTGAAGACTACCTCAGTCATGGTAGGACAGTGTTCTGGATTGTGATCCAGACATCTTTATGCAATTTGAACAAACCCCTTTAAACATTTTGGGGATATCTCATACCTTATATCGGAATCAATTATATGCTTTAGACGACCGTCTTTGATTGAGTCTAAAGCCCATCTTGCTAAACCCCAATTCTCTTTATCAAAACGTTCTACTGCCCTTTTCCGACACAACACTTCAAACAATACCACTCCAAAAGCATAAACATCTGACTTCCTAGATAGCTTTCCAGTGTAGAATAAATGTGGATCCATATACCCAAAAGTGCCTTTAACATGAGTGCTGACATAACTACTCGATTGTTGATCTGGTGGGACTAACTTAGACATCCCCAAATCCGTAACTATAGGTATCCAACTTTTATTTAACAATATATTTGAGCTTTTAACATCTCGGTGTATAATACCAAACTGAATACCCGTACCAGTGTGGAGCCGCACCTATGCAAATCCTTAGTCTCTGCACCCACGGAAGAAGGGTGCGGGCGGTATGGGATAGTGTTCCATTGGGAATATACTCATACACAAGTATCATCTCATTTTCATAATCACAATAACTAAGCAAAGGCACAACATGACAGTGTCGTACCTTGGGAAGAGTTTTAACTTCTGTCCAAAACTCAGTTGCCCCTTGGTATTTGGAACTGCTATCCCATCCAATTACTAATGATTCGTTTGCTGAAAGAATCTCATGCAACTCAAAGTGACAGCATGGTTCTAAGCAACAGACATTGTTACTTATGGGGTAGAATTGCAAGTAGAGATAGAAAACTTGAGAAAGATGAACTTACAATGACGAAGATTGGAAGGATTGTAATTTAATAATCAAATTCCATCTCTCTCTTCTTCCTGGAAATACATAATGAAATTAGGAGGCAACTTACAAGTCTTCTCTAAACACTTAAAAAGTGCATCGTTTAAAGGCACCCTTAAAAGTCCCGGCCTTAAATTATCTTTGTAAGAGTACTACTTTTTTACCCGGCGCAGGTTAGTAAACCTTGGACAGTGGTAAAACCCAGGTGTTGTCAGCCCTAAGCATTGGGCCGGTAAGTCAACACAAATTTGGTTGGTTTCGGTAACGTCTGTTATTGTACCGGAATTAAAACCAAATATAAAACAGAAAAGTATAAAAGTTGAAATGGACCGATTGGGTGACGTCAGTTGGTAAAACACGAACGTTGGTAAAAGCCGATTGTTGTCAATCCTGAAACTAAAACAAAAAAAAAACACAAAAACCTTGTCGTTCGCTCGGTTTTTTTACATTCGTTACGATGATTGAACTAAAGAAATATAAACAAACTATGTGGACCAGTTCGGTGCCGTCAAGTGGCCTAGTAAGGCACTTGCGGCACCAAACTTTCTATTTATTATATTTAACAATTTTCATCATATCATTCAAAAGGGAAAATTCCTAAAATAAGCGTTTATGAAAACGTTTTTCAGGTTTTAGGTGTCATTTGTAAGAAATTCACAAAATAGGTATTATAATCTAGTCGCGACGAATAGTTTGTATAACCAGTTAAAACTTGACACGTGTCTTTAAACTAACCGCAACGAGCATATTTACTAACCATTTACTCGTCACAACTAAATAAGTTTTATGCCTCGTAATTAACACCACAAGTAATTCATAAGTTCTTTAGTCGCGACGAGTAGATTGTAAGGTTAAACTAGTGGCATCGAGTTAATTACTAATAAACTACTCGTGTGGGGAATGTAAACCAGGTAAACTAGTTGTTGCAACTAAATGAGTTATGAATTACTCGTTGTCGTTGATTACAAGACATGAAACTTATTTAATCGTGACAAGCAAATGATTAGTGAACCTGCTCGTTACGATAATTTAAGGGCACGTGACAAGTTTTCACTTGTTCTACAAACTACTCGTGTGTAATCATAAACTACTCGTCACGACTAGTTTATAATACATATTTTGAGAATTTCTCGCAAATTGCACCTAAAACCTGAAAATACGTTTTCACAAACGCTTATTTTGGATATTTCCCCCCTTCAAAATTATGTAAGAGTGGGTTGTAAATAGAGTGAGGTTTTAAATGGCTGTAAATGTAATTATAGAGTAGAAAGAGAAATATAGTGGTTTTTTTTTAATTTATTTTTTAATATTTGTTGAATTTTTTTATGAGTAGAGGAAACAGAAAACTATAATGATAAAAATATAAAAAAATATATTAATTAACTGAATATGATAGAGAAATATATTGTTTTTTAGTGTAATTATAAAGATGGAGATGAGGTGTCAGGTCCCCGATTTCAGCTGGAGCTTAATTAATCATGTCATAACTCACACAGATTAATGTGCCGACAAGAGAGTTAATGACGGGTTGCTATATTTTGAAAGATTAATGTTTGTTAAAGGCGGAATCAATAACAAACATGATAGTTGCAATTAATAATCTAAGGTATAAAGAACACACAAGATTCACTCAAAAGATTTCCACTATATAATATAAAATCATACTAAGTGGATAATCGATTTAGGATTTAAGGAATCCTAGGACAGCCGTCACACAATATTCTCTCTCAATAAATGTGTCTGTCTATCCTTATCCGTGTGTCTTGGGCGGCGTGCCATAAAACATTCTATTTATAGGCCTGCCACCCTATGACAGCTGTCATTCCTTCTAGAAACCCTAAATACAACGTACATATTCAAAATAAACTAAGTGTAAAACAAGTCTTCCGGGTAGGCTTTTCATCAAACTTCTCATTCCGAGTACGCTGTGTACTCTGCCATCCTTCATGACTTGGTAACGTATAAGTGTGCCCGAGATCAGTTTCCGGGTAGACTTTACTTGAAGAGTATTTTACCAAGAAAAATACTCACCGGGTATACTTCAGTCATCTTGGCTTTGTCAAACTTTGCCCGACAAATCCTTACGAGCAACCTTGTTCTTCAATGATCCATTTCAACTCTTTGCTATAAATTAACTTATTTGCAAAGTGTACTCGAGAGTATAATACCTTGCTTGAGTTGAACCTTGCCCGATGTTACTTAGCGATATTCCAATTTCATCAAGCCTACTTGGATTATATTTATTAATGAATACCTTGCCCGGTCTTCCAATCACTTGGAGATGTTCCCCCTCTTTTGTTTCTAGACTTTCATACATCCGTTTAAAGGCCGCCTTCTTTGCTTCCGCCACTGCCTTCTTCGCCTCTATCTTGGCCGTTTTGTAGTTGTCCCTCAATTCCACTCGCTCCTCCTCATTCGTGCACCTCATTAGCTCCCTAAACATAAAACCAACCTCCGGTTATTTATTAGGCCGGGTTACGACGATTATTTCGGTAACGCTTTGGTTATTTCAGTTTCGTGCACACCTCTAAATTCGACTGAACAAGACCATGAACACCCTAGGAGACTTGCCAAAATAAAAATTCATTTAAATTTAACCCGGTTCAATTTACACCAAGCCAGATATGCCATATTACTTGCACTCAATAAAAAAACAAATAAAGAAAATGAAGAAATCAGCATGGAAAATAAGAGTTACATTAAATTATCACAACAAAAATACTTACAAAAACAACTCGTCACAGATGAACATTAACTCGTTTTCATATCTTTGTAACACAAACCGCTCCTCTGATGTTATTATGCTTGTAACTACACACTTATTTTCTGAAAATGGTTTTCTACCAGTTCTTCCCGCCCGATGTAGATAGTGCACCGCATCTTTAGGTAAGTCAAAGTTGTATATGTGGGTTGTATCGGGCAGGTCAACGCCTCTGCCCGCTATATCAGTTGCCACCAGAAGATATGATCCACCTTGTCTCAGTTCCTGTTTTCAGTTATTTAACTAAGTTAAGTAAATCAATACAGGTCAAAATATGTCAATCGAAGAATATGAACTTATGCTGTTCATAACTTTAAATCTGTCTTTGATGAGGTGTTGATTTATTACACGTTAAAATCTTTTCATTATTTGGCATGTTAAAGAGTGTTAAATATGATTAAAAATTCTGACACCTATATGTTTACAATATTTTATATAACTTTTGAGTAAATTACACAAATGGTTCACATGGTTAAAAATTTCCGAATATCCAACCACTTGTTTCCCTTTCATACATGGTCCAAAAAGTAAACGGGTTTTTTCCTTTTAATCCCATGTAAATATACCCTTTTTCTTAAAGAATAAACAAAAAAAATAAAAAATTCCCATAAATTAGTTGAAATTTCTACATCTAATATTTAACAAGGCTCGTTTGGTAATTGCATGGTCTTAATTTTTAAAGAAGATACCAAAATAAAGGGTAATTTGGTCATTTTGCAAGGTGTAACTTACCGAGAAAGAAGCTGCTCTAGAGTTGAAATTTAACTTTTCTTCTAGAAGCAGAATTTCATGAGTCCCTTGATGTGAATTCTTGAGCACATCAATTACAACACTAGTTGCAGGAGCATTTCCAGCCTTCTTAGACTTCTCAGACTGCAAAATAGTCAACAAAAGTCAATATAGAAAAGTCAACCTAAGTCAACAAAAGTAATGAAGCACTAACCTGTTCATTAACAAAAATTATGGCGGACTGGGGCGTGTCAGATTGCAACAAGGATAACAATGCCAAATGCCTTTTGCTTCTATTACATATCTGAAACAAGTATGTTTTTGGGTCAAGAAAAGT
Organism: Bidens hawaiensis; assembly: GCF_021521415.1. Taxonomy (NCBI): domain Eukaryota; kingdom Viridiplantae; phylum Streptophyta; class Magnoliopsida; order Asterales; family Asteraceae; genus Bidens; species Bidens hawaiensis. The sequence goes on from NW_027502258.1 coordinate 17,509, forward strand.
ACACCCGTTTTGATCCGTATCAAAATAACCGTTTTGACCTGTATCAAAAGTACCAGTTTTGACCTGAACCATGTTGACGCATAACAAAATTACTGTTTAGACCCGCATCAAAATGACCAGTTTTGACCCGAACCCATCTTGACCCATCTCAAAGTTACCAGTTTTGACCAGAACCTGAGTTTAACCCACAATAAATTACCAGTTTTTGACCCGAACCCGATTTTAACCCAAAATAAATTACCAGTTTTGGCCCGAACCATTTTTGACGCATATCAAAATTACTGTTTTGACCCTCGTAGTTTTGACCCGAACCCATTTTGACCCAAATCAAAACTACCAGTTTTCCATTTTGACCCATATCAAAATTTACAATAATGACCAATATACCTGTCTCTTTACCCTTACAATCCAAACTCTCATATCCTAACGCGTGCTATAAGTTAAGGGTATAAATTACATAAATGTAAAAATGGGTAAATCTGATATTATGATTTTTTTGTTGGGTAAAATTTAAAAAATTTAATTCAAGTGACTCACCAGAAATCTGTGATGTAAACGTGCAGGCATTGGCTGAATGGGATTTGCATGGATATGAACACAATCAGCCTGTTGTGAAATACATAATTCACATAAATATTCCGAAACCAGTGACCGAATATTATTATAAATAAACATTAAAACAAAATGATGTTTTTCACTAAACCTTGGTCCACTTTTGCTGTATACAGTCGTATAAAAACCGTCTGTGTTGAGGAATTGATGCACTAGCAAATATTGTTTGACGGTTGTTGATTGATGAGTAAGATATTAATAGCTTTCGCAGAGAGCTAACTTGATTTGAAGAATTAAACATGAAATCCACCTAAACATAACAAATTATATATACATTTTATTAACCAAACTAATGTGCTAATCGTGCAGAACAAACATGGGAAATCTCATATATAATTATATACCCTTGAAAACTTGCATAATATCATATTTACCATACCAAAAAAATATTATCAAATTAACCATTGAAAATACTTCAAATTTTAAAATTACCCATTTCATTAAATACAATGCATAGTATGACCATTATACCCTTTAGTTTCTCCTTGCCCTCCAACTCATCATAATGCGTAACTTAAGCGAAGGGTATAAACGTCATGAATGTAAAAATGGGTAAATCTTATATTATGATTTTCTTGTTAAACAAATATGATATTATAATATGACCATTAGACCCTTCTGTATCTCCTTGCACTCCAAACTCTCACATCCTAACGCGTGGTTTAAGTGAAGGGTTTATTTTTTATAAATCTAAAAATGGGTATATCTCATAAGAAATTATTCCCAAAAAATAATGTGAATAAATACCTCGTCAATTACTAACACACGCATTGATTCTAGTTTGATCATCTGTTTCTCAAGCATTTGGCATAAACTTCCCAGGGTTCCAACAATTATTGTAGGGGGCTCAGCCTGCAATTGTTAACAAAAAATTTTTTTGAAGAAAATTAATAGCATTTAAGCCAAAACTAACTGAGGAAAATAAACAAATACCTTTAACCAACTTTTCTGTCTTTTTAAAGTTCCTCCATCTAAAAGAGCCATAACAGTGCACGGTTTATTTTCCAGTTCAGGTTGATCGGACTTTGCTGCTAGCATGCGGGCAACTTTTGCAACCTTTAATTAACGAAAAGTATAAATCTTGGGATAATGATTGATGCGTAACTAACAATATATTTTTGTCAACCTTATTTAATTTGAAATTTTAATGATAGTCTTACTTGCATGCCCAGCTCTCGAGTCGGTACCACAATCAATGCTTGTACTGCTGATCTTTGTGTGTTTATTACTGAATATATCAATAACAAGTATGCCAAGGTTTTACCTGAACCTGTCTGAAAAAAACATAAATAATTAAATAAAATCTAAAAATAAATAAGTTATCCCTATAAATTTCTTATGCATTATAATATGTATACTTATGCATACATACATAAAAGTTTAAGAACTTCAAGAACTCGTAACAGTAACAACTAATCGTTTTATTCATCTATTTTGTATATTTAATACTATTTGAGGGTAGTTTTGTCATTTTTATATGTAATTCTGTGATTACATATATCTATTCACAAATTTACATATGTGTAATAACCAATTTACATATTTGTACTGATAAAATTATTTACAATAGATGACAAAACTACCCTTAAATAATATTAAATATATAAAATGATTGGTTGTTGAGAGTTCTTAAATTATTTGAAAGTTCTGACATCTCAAATGATCCTGATACAATAACACTTCCGCATTGATCTTTGGCTTGAATTTTTATTTATTAACACATAGTTGCTTTCGATAGATAGAATTTCGGTAAAAGAATTCCAAGTGTCAGAAATAGTTTTTAGAGGTTGCGAAGAGTTGTTACACATTGTAGAAAATACGTAAATATAATCTATAAAATGTGTTCTTATTCGTTAGCATATATTCACCTGGGCATGAAGTATACAGTCACGACCAGAGAATAGAACAGGTAAAGCTTGTCTTTGAATCTCTGTAGGTGTAAAGTATCCAACTTCTTCAACCCTGCAACATATTATCTTTGCTTACACAAACAATATTTGACAATAACTAGAAAATTTTAACATCCCTAATGCATAAAGAAGTTAACTTATCATGATAATACAAATGACAGTAGCATGAAAGTATGAAACTAACGTGGACTCTATGAGAAGTCCTGCAAAGGTTTAAAGTTAGCAATTTCATACCATAAAGTACTAGTTTTAGTTAATCTTATATGAACAAATTGTGCAATGGAATTACAAAAAATAACACAGCAGTTAGCCTCTACTTTCTTCACACGGTGTGTCATACATGGACAAACTATTGAAATTATTATTCTTTAAATAGAATAACGGGCACAAAAAGTACTTGATTAATGAATATAAACATATAGAGTAAATAGCATCACAACAACTAAAAAGGAAAACTAATAACAAATCTAAATATAAAGTACTTGATTAATGAATATAAACATATAGAGTAAATAGCATCACAACAACTAAAAAGGAAAACTAACTTCAAATCTAAATATAAAGTAATTAGTGCAATCACAACCGATCATACATTATTCTTTATAGTTGAAACACACGATCGCCTCCCGTTTCATTTTCACCAGCATATCAGTAAACGGTGTTGTAAAACTCGCTAGGCACTAGTCGGCAGTGGTGTACCGACTAGCTGGTGATAGGGATTAACTAGATTAAAACTTTATATGTAACTTTTCAAAAATTATATGTGTGTATACAAAAATTTTCAAAATTTATATATAATTTTTCAAAACAATTATAGTTTTTCAAATACTTGAAAGATTTTGACGGATTATAGAGGCCGATTATATAAACTCGACGATTTCCGTTTAATCGGGACCTAATTCCGACTTTTACAGCACTGAAATGATAGAATGAAGAAAAGACAGACAGACCTGCTTAAGATATGATCGGGCAGGTGACCCTGGCAGACATCTCTAAGCGTCAAATGTTGGTCAGCAGCAACACCCAAATTGGGGTTAGTTGATGAAGAAGAAGAAGAAGAAGATGCAATTGAAATTGAGCGTTTGCTGGTAGGGGATTTATTATTATTATTATTATTATTATATGAAAATGAAAATGGGAGTCTCCATGAGAAGAGACCACCCTGCAACATCACCATTTCACCTTATCACACACCAGTTATGCCTCATGGCTTTCTAGTTTCTAGTGTGTGCGTATATATACTGTTATTGTTGCATTCTAATGTTTAAAATAAATAATAAGATTATTATATATTTAAAACAAATTCTTTGAGTTAAAATAAAAGAAAAGAAAGTGTTAGTTACATTCTAGAGTTAGATCAGAAGAAAAAGATAAGAAAAAAACTTGTAATTTTACAATTATGTTCTCATAACAACATGGAAAAGGGAATTGAGATATAATAAATTAGTAATATTGTAATGAGCTATAAACTTTCCTTTACAATCATGCCATATTTTGCAAAAAAATTTTGAAAGAAAAAAGCCAAAGTTTTCTTTTAGTTCTTTTTCTTTTCTTCTAATAAAAAAGATCAAGAATGAAAAATGAAAAATCGAACGCTATCCCTATGTTTCAAGTTTAGATCCGCCATTGCCGGTATTCGAATCCTTGTAAATTTCTCAACTCAAACATTTAAGATTCCAACATGTTGGTCATTAAAAAAACAAATAAAGTTCATCTACATATATAAAAATTGTTTCACTTATACATAATATATGAAGTGCCTACCTGGAAATTGGGCTCTTTGAGCTGGGTCACAACCCATTAAGTAAGGAACATGATACCTAGCCCAAGAAAAGAGGCCCAAGGACAAAGGGTATAATAATATAAAAGACCAACTCAAAGGGGTCAGAAGTTACTGTGCACCTGACTTGGGGGAGGCCCCAAGGCACGCATGCTCCTAGAGGCGAGACAATATCCAACGAATAAAAGGAGGCTAGCTAGAGCCCCAGGGGGGAAGAGAAGAAGCCAAAGGATAAAGAAATGTAAAGCCCAGCCCAATGGTATACAGTGCACTCCAGACAAGAGCCTGAGTCAACGACTGACATGTCCCTATCAAGCTGAGCGTTGCACAGAACTGAAGCTGACGTAATCCTAGAGCAAAGAAAGTGTCCAGCGGATAATAGCCAGCTCTCTGCCAAAGTCAGGAGGAAGAGGAAAAACCAATGGACAATAGACGGAACCCCTAGGATTATTGGTCCAGGGAAAGATTCTCCTGGACCCTATATATGTGTACATCCTTTTTGTAATATGTATGCACTAATGAATAAAATACCATACTCCATTCTCACTGTGATCTCATGCTAAAATCAATTAAGAACCTTTAATAATAAAAATGGCCATTCTTATCTTCTCACTATAACCCATCATCGAACTCTCACACAATCATATCCGGTTCAATTAGGGTTTCAACATTGGCGTCATCAGTGGGACCTTAAGCTCCGGCCAAAGGTTTCCACCAGAGTCTCTAAAGAATGGCCGAATTCACTTCCGCCGCTGCCATTGTCTCACCAGAAAACAGTTCTCAGTGCTGTTTGTCCGCTGTTTTGGCAAAAGAACACCAACCCAATTCAGATTCTTTGGCGTTATGTCCGTCGTCGGAATCTTTTCCCGATTCACCGGAATATTTCGAAAATTCAAGAAACTTAAAATCTGCTCCGACGAGTCTTGAAAAGCCAGACATGACAAGTAATTTCAACCAACAAGACACATACCCGTCTTCTTTAACTAATTTCAACCACTCCGGCGACACACCACCGCAAACACCATCGTGACCATGCCCATATTACATCGGAACTAGCACCGTCACTAAGACCGGTGAGCCCACAAGCACACATCCCTACCTTGAAAGCATGAAAGACATCAGTGGACTCGTGTTGATCAAGAATGAAGATGAAGAAGACGATATGGAAGTCGAAGACACCACACCGGTGGGCCCACAAGCACAAGCAGCCAGATATGTCTTCCTCGTGTAATCTACACGATTTCCATATTTACTCATGTTCAGATTCCATATCTCACAGCCATATCTCGATCACAATATGCTGAAAGCATATTTCTATGAATGATCTATTTAGACCTTTAAAAGTAATAATAATAATTGAGTATTTCAATTTAGATCCTTTAAAAATAATAATAAAAAAAAAGGAAATGAAAAATTGAAGAGTAAAGCTAAAGTGTTTCCACCGAATAAAAGACAAAACATGTTTATGAATTGGTTACGTGCCTGGAAGAGGGGGTATGCACCTTACAAGTTTGAAAAGTCAAGGGTCTAAAACATGTATAATCCATGCTTTTGTGTCAGAAACCAAAGGTGTGATAGTGTCATTTCCTTATTGTGTCAATATATATATATATATTTATTTATTTTGTTTAAGGAGTTTCAATGTCTCAGTATAGTACTTTTGAGAACTCATCCAAATGACAAGACAAGGCCTTTGATTGTAAACATCATCATTACACTTTACATGTGCATCTATTAAAATGTCAAACCCTATGCTAGAGTGTAGCTAAGGCATATTCTAATACAAAAAAAATATATCTTAAAAGATTACTTTTAAAACAACCGGGATAATTAGAAGATGGTAAGTATAAATTATGAATATGCCCCCATCCTAGTTTCTATTTTAAATAGCTAAATTTATTTAATTTCATAGAATGGGGATAAGGGTTATTATAATACATGTGTAATCTACAAAGATGAAAGGGTGATAAGGGTTTCTTCTTTATGGGAGTCATGATCTCATTCCATTCCATGAAATTGAATAAGATTTATGTTTGCGTGGAACATCACCTTAGAAGTTTTAAAAGTTTTAAAACCCATAAAATAATACGATTATATATATTGTGGTACACAAATAAAGAAAGAATGGGGTATCCTCCCTACCTAAAGGAACTGTCTCTTAGGCCCGAAAACTATCAATGTTCAAAAATATGTCCCTCTTAAAAAGGTAAGTTGCTAAGAGAAAATATTATATCTTTACATATTAAATTAATACAAGCCTATAATACAATATGACTGATAACATTTGCTAAGTTAACAATTATTTTAGAAATAACTTATAGAACAAAGTCATATAAGTTGTACGTGTTATACAACTTATGGGGCATATATAGACCTCCCATGCAGGAGACAATTCTTGAGTTTGTTGCGCAGGAATTCTTGAGACAAATTTGAGAAACAACCTATTACAGATTCGAAAGTGTTTCTTTTAAAGAGGGGAATAAACTCCATCTAAGTGACAGGAAATATGAAAAGTCCATTCCCTGAAGAGGGAAGTCGTATCATGGTAAAAAGCCTTTAAGGTGAGACATCTCTCCGGGAGTCTCTTCTTGATCATAACAAATATCCCTACTGAACTATTGCTCAAGAACCAGCCCCCTTACAAAATAGTTTCTCCAGAACAAGGTCCTCCATCTCTTCATAATGAAGTCCCTTACTAAAAAATCTCTCCAGAACAAAACTCCTTACAAAATAATTCCCCCAGAACGAGGTCCCTTACGGGACCATCTCCTCATAATGATGCTCCTTCCAAAATAATCCCCTCAACACAAACACTCCTCCCAGACAATCCATACTGAAGCCCCATACCATATTACAAGAATCCTTTCCAAAAAAGAAGATCCCTTCCCAAGGTTTTTCTCTCAAGAAGAATAGCTCCATTCCAATGAAGAAGGTATTGGAAAGGTCCCTTCCAAGAGGAAGGAAAGCCTTTTACATCAACACTTCATGTTTCAAGAGTGTTCCTTTTGAAGAAGAAGAGTCCCCTTCCAAATTGTGACAAGGTCGCTATAGAAGGAAAAAGCCTTATGTTGCAACACTTTACATTCCAATAATTTCCATGAAGAAGAAACTTTCATATCCGTATTTTCTTTCATAAGAAGGGAATGGGCCCCTTCCATTAGCCCTTTCCATCATCCTTCATGTGTAAGACTTCTAGCATTTATTAAACTAATTATGATTTTATATTTATGACTAACAAATATAATTGGTCGGTCATTACTAATATTCCCCCCAGATGGGATAAAGCCCTCTTTAAAAGGCATAATACTTATAATGCCCCTAGATCGGATAAAACCCTCTTTAAGAGGCATAATACTTATAATGCCCCCAGATGGGATAAAGCCCTCGTTAAGAGGCACCAAACTTATAATTCCCTCAAATGGAAAAATGACATTAATTCTCCTTCACAGGTGTGAAAGGAAAGCCCGACTGAGGGGCTTGGATCCATATACAAAAATAGCCCAATCCATGAGCCTCAATACTTATAATTTCCCCAAAGGAAAATGGCCCATTCTAAAAGGCTCAGAATTTACATCTCCTCGAGTGGGATATGGCCCCTAATAGAGGGCTCACGACTTATATATTTCCCACTAAAGGGGACACCATACATATACGCCCCTAACATCTTTAACTTGATTGTTTATAATAACCGGCAAGACCTTGCAGAGGAAACATATAAAAAGAATTTGAATCATCATACTTAATGTCAGGGGCTTGATATATATTCAACAGATATTATCATGCTGAAATTGTTTATATCATCGTTTCTATGTCCAATACTAATAAAGCAAGAATAACATGATATTTGTTAGAGCTTGCTAATTGGCTACTAACAACCTTTGCAGGGTTATCCAATAAGTAAAAAGAGATTACATACAGCCAACATAGTTACACCAAAAACAAAAGTTAACCTTGTATTGGTTATGTTAAAGAAACTGGGGCCTAAAGTCCCTTATCCCAATCATAAATAATTAGCATAAGGGACTGGGGGACTTGAAGAGATAATCATAGGACTGGGCCCAGTATATGGTGATGAATTTAGATATGCTTGATCTTTATTTCACCCCATGACTTAGCTATCTCAACCTTATTGAGTCAAATTTGATAAGTTAAAACAGAAGAAGGACCGCGTATTTCTATCATGGTAGATTTAAATTGTCAACATAATCAGGTCAAGAAGAGTTTTGGAAACTAGATACCATCTATCTCAACAAAATATAAAAAGAGAACCTCATCCGAAACTAGCCCAATCAATGGGTATAAAAGGGACGAACCTATCTTGTGTGATAAGAAAGATAGGCTAGGACTACATTAGTCTATTGTCCTTATCATAAAGAATAAGGACTAGGGGGCTTGTAAAGCATTCTATGAAAATGGGTCTCCATCCCATGACGGGGACCAAGTCAGGGAAGCCCAGGAGAAACCAAGATACTTGGAGAGTACTAGCTACTCCAATCATACGTCCTACCAACCTGATAAGGAGATAGAAAATGTAATCGAGTTTGCTTGTAAACGAACCCAATGTAACTGAGCTTCCAATGTGATAGACTGGGGCTAAGTGATAAATTTAACAGTGTAATCGATTTATAGCATTGTGATTGAACCAGTGTATGCGAGCCTTGTGTATAATCGTCATTGTAATCGAGTTTAGAGTATGCGACTCCAATGTATTCGACCAGAGACTTGTAATCGAGTGTACTGTTCGAGTTAAGGCATGTAAGAAATATTACTTGGTGTAATCGATGGATTTCTTGAAATCTTTCTAAGTATTGTAAGCGAACATGAATTGTATGCGAGCTCCTTAGAAGTATTCGAACTCTATGTATGCGAGTCTAGGTAATCGACTTTTAATTTTAATGAAGGTCATTGTGTTCGAGTCCCTTGTAAGCGAGTTTTGGGAATAACTAAGTTCAGTGTATGCAGCTTATCATTGTATGTGAGTTCCTTATGTAAGCGGGCCATACATGTAATCGATGGAAGCATTGTAATTGAGTATAGTAGTTGTAAGCGAAAATAAACTTGTATGCGAGTTACTAGGATGTAATTGGATGAGCTGTTTGCTCTTGTTATATTCGAGTAAGCCAAAGGCCACGGTTACGGTCTTTAAATCATAATTTTCATTTTGTTACTCGACCGCACACCCTATTATGGTTCGTTAATATCTCAAACTCATTTCCTTAACTGTTCTAGGCTAAAACTTAGCCCGTTCACCCATAAAGTTTGAGCCTTTATGAGTTAAACGTGCTTAGGTTAGATCTAGGGTTCTTTAAACGAGTCGTAACCAAAACCGTGCTCATCTTGTTCATTTTTAACGTCAAGTTTGTATTTTTAAGGCTTATTCATACCCGATCTACCCTATGTCTAAGTTTCAAGACTAACCGTTTATAAAAACGTAAACTTTAAGATTAAGAACATACCTTTACGTGTTCGTTTGGTCTTGTTTGGCTTGGTTATGAACTTTAGATCTTGTATTTATCTTGTATGTTGAAGATCTATCAAGAATCACGTTCGTTCGATCTCGTTCTTCCCTTTCCTCTCTCGTGGTCGTGTTTATGGTGATGTGTGTGTGTTTTTGAGTGTGTGTAGAGAATATGGAAAGATGGAATGAGGATTTAGGGTTTTAGGATGGCCTAGGGGAGTATTTATACTCTTTAAAGCCCATGGACCTAAGGTCCATCCCATCCTTTAGTCCATCTTTAATTATCCAAATCTATAATTCTTTTTATATTTAATATTAATTAAATATTAACACACGACTCGCTTCATAGACTTTCTTTTATTTATTATTATAAATTTAGGACATTACACTTTCCGTTATTTATTTGCCCGAAAACCCCGTTCAACGTCAACGAACTAAAGATGTAGAGATTGACATTCATCTTGTTCGAGACAAAATTCGGGTCAGTGACATTCGAGTTTTAAACGTGCCAGTCGATTATTAATATGCCGTCATTTTCAAAAAAAGGATTATTTATACCTCTTTTCACCAAGTTTAAAGCCAGTCTATGCGTTCGAGCTCTACCGCTCCGACAAAGGGGGCGTCTTTGTCAACCACTATATTTGTAATATTATATTGTATTTATTGTATTTTATTGACTTACTTTAATTATGCCTTAGACTGCTCTAGGTAGTTGGAAACATCCAATATATGTGTCGAAGCACGAAATGAATCTAACCTGGTTCATGACGATGTTTCCACGGATTTTCGAGATGAACGAACCACGTCTTGATCTTCTTCATCAGCTGCGCCTGAGACCTGCAATGGTTTTTGGGGGTGTGGAGGTGACTGCTAAGATATCCTGAGGATTTCTTGTTCACAGACACAAAAAGTGGTGGTGGCTCTTATTGAGCATGACCCTCAATAAGGAGGTGGAGACCTCCTTATATAGAGTCTCATGGCCACCATCATGGTACCCTAATGGGCCTAGCCCAGTTAGGGTTACCTCCACAAAACCCCCTCAGCCCAATAACATTGTATTAGTCCATATAATAAAATAAGCCAAACATAATAGATTTAGGGTCGTAGAACCGGGTTTTAGTACCATACCCCTACAAGCCACCCCAAGTCCAGTGTTGCTCCTGGGCGCGCAAGCGTCTAGGTGGAGCGCTGGACTTTATAAGGTGTGAGGCGGTTTTTCCCTTTCCTTTGGCCTTGTCTTTATTGTCTGAGTTTTGGGAGGTTTTCCCCATGATGGTGACAAGCTGTAAAAATAATGAAGCCTGCGCGTGAGGCGGCTTGCGAGCTATAATAATAGAGCCTGCGCGAGTTGCGGCTTACGAGCTGTAATAATAATGAAGCTTGCGCGTGAGGCGACTTGCGAGCTATGAGAATAATAATGCCTGCGCGCGAGAGGCGACTTACGAGCTAAGAATAATAAAGCCTGCGTGCGAGAGGCGTCTTACGAGCTGAGAATGATATAGCCTGCGCGTGAGGGGCGTCTTATGAGCTTTGAGAATAATAATTAAGCTGGCGCGCGGGGCGACTTACGAGCTGAGAATAATAAAGCTTGCGCGCGAGAGGCGTCTTATGAGCTTTGAGAATAATAATTAAGCTGGCGCGTGAGCGGCTTACGAGCTATATAAGAATAATGACAGCTTGCGCGCGAGGCGTCTTATGAGTTGTGTGAATAATAAAAGCTTGCGCGTGAGGCGTCTTACGAGCTATAATAATAATAACAGCTTGCGCGCGAGGCGTCTTATGAGCTGCATGAATAATAAAAAGCTTGCGCGCGAGGCGTCTTACGAGCTATAAGAATAATAACAGCTTGCGCGCGAGGCGTCTTATGAGCTGTGTGAATAATAAAGCCTGCGCGTGAGGCGTCTTACGGGCTGTAAGAATAATAACAGCTTGCGCGCGAGGCGTCTTATGAGCTGTGTGAATAATAAAGCCTGCGCGTGAGGCGTCTTACGGGCTGTAAGAATAATAACAGCTTGCGCGCGAGGCGTCTTATGAGCTGTGTGAATAATAAAGCCTGCGCGTGAGGCGTCTTACGGGCTGTAAGAATAATAACAGCTTGCGCGTGAGGCGTCTTATGAGCTGTGTGAATAATAAAGCCTGCGCGTGAGGCGTCTTACGGGCTGTAAGAATAATAACAGCTTGCGCGCGAGGCGTCTTATGAGCTGTAATAATAGTGGAGCTTGCGCGTGAGGCGGCTTACGAGCTACTTTATGTCCCGCGCCACGTGCAGATATTGCATGCGCGTGCGCGTAGACTTGGGTTTTGTGTTATGCGCCACGCGCAGATGTTGCATGCGCGTGCGTGTAGACTGTGACGTGTGAGCATGTGATGCGTAAGCATGTGTAATATGCGTGAGCATATGTGATGTGTGAGCATATGGTATGAAGATTCCCAACCCTTAAGTTTGGCGCGTAGCCATGTGGGATATTGTGAGGATTCCCAACCTTGAAGTTTGGCGCGTAGCCATATGGGATATTATGAGGATTCCCAACCTTGGCGCGTAGCCATATGGGATATTATGAGGATTCCCAACCTTGAAGTTTGGCGCGTAGCCATATGGGATATTATGAGGATTTCCATCCTTGGCGCGTAGCCATATGGGATATTATGAGGATTCCCAACCTTGGCGCGTAGCCATATGGGATATTATGAGGATTCCCAACCTTGAAGTTTGGCGCGTAGCCATATGGGATATTATGAGGATTCCCATCCTTGGCGCGTAGCCATATGGGATATTATGAGGATTCCCAACCTTGGCGCGTAGCCATATGGGATATTATGAGGATTCCCGACCTTGAAGTTTGGCGCGTGGCCATATGGGATATTATGAGGATTCCCATCCTTGGCGCGTAGCCATATGGGATATTATGAGGATTCCCATCCTTGGCGCGTAGTCATATGGGATATTATGAGGATTCCCAACCTTGGCGCGTAGCCATATGGGATATTATGAGGATTCCCAACCTTGGCGCGTAGCCATATGGGATATTATGAGGATTCCCAACCTTGAAGTTTGGCGCGTAGCCATATGGGATATTATGAGGATTCCCAACCTGGAAGTTTGGCGCGTAGCCATATGGGATATTATGAGGATTCCCAACCTGGAAGTTTGGAGCGTAGCCATATGGGATATTAGGAGGATTCCCAACCTTTAAGTTTGGTGCGTGGCCTGATGCGCGCATGTACGGCGATGGAGTGGTGACTCGTGAGTGCGCGTGCATGGCGGAGGTCTCTTGCGCAAAACCCAGATGGTGGTTTTCGCGGCGGCACATGCACGGCTGCGGAGTGAGAATCCGCGGGCGCGCGTACATGGCGGCGGAAGTCTGGTATTTTCTGGATCTGCAATTTTGGAGTCAGATCTGCAACTTTAGACCTAAAATCCAGGTCTGTAATCTAGACCTAGATCTGTAAATCAGATCTGGACAGATCTGAAGCCCGGAGCAGATTTAAAACCATCACAGATCCGGAGACCTGATCATTCGAATCAGGCCGTTTCTTTTTGCACAGATCTGGAAGCCTCTTTTAGATCTATGGATCTTTTTGAGCTTTAATAGAACAAGCCTTGAAGCCTTTTTCTGTAAAACTTCCAGATCTGGGTTTTTCCTGGGAGAGATCTGACAGCCGAGATGAAGATCGAAGGGTAGTTCGTTGCCGTCCCACGGATGGCGCCAATGTCGAAGCACGAAATGAATCTAACCTGGTTCATGACGATGTTTCCACGGATTTTCGAGATGAACGAACCACGTCTTGATCTTCTTCATCAGCTGCGCCTGAGACCTGCAATGGTTTTTGGGGGTGTGGAGGTGACTGCTAAGATATCCTGAGGATTTCTTGTTCACAGACACAAAAAGTGGTGGTGGCTCTTATTGAGCATGACCCTCAATAAGGAGGTGGAGACCTCCTTATATAGAGTCTCATGGCCACCATCATGGTACCCTAATGGGCCTAGCCCAGTTAGGGTTACCTCCACAAAACCCCCTCAGCCCAATAACATTGTATTAGTCCATATAATAAAATAAGCCAAACATAATAGATTTAGGGTCGTAGAACCGGGTTTTAGTACCATACCCCTACAAT
>NW_027502259.1:0-56636 GCF_021521415.1 Bidens hawaiensis
TTTTGGCGCGAAAAACTTATCGGGTGGGTCAAACGGAGCGAAAACGAGTGTTTTTCGGCTAGTTTTGTGTAAAATTATAAAAACATACCATACGTTTGTAAAAATCGAAAATATTTTCACGGATCGCTTAAAACATTTCAAATAAGTGTTTGTTAAGTCTTTTTCGGCTTAACGGATGATACAATGCTTGGTTTGTAACTATCTTTCGCGTTTAAGTCCATAGCGGGTAGTTAAACGAGCATGTTTTCGTTTAACTAGTTTGCTATCATACTAAGGCCTTAATATCAGTATGTTGGCTTATAATAGACATATATCTCGTATAGATGGCCCCTCAGGATATCTGGGTCATAATCAGACCCGTTCGGTTAATCGTTTGTTCGTTACACAATAAGCGGTTAATCGCTTATTCGCTATATGAATACTAAGGTGTACTCGGTTTTGTCACGGATGTCACAATAAGCTAGGATCAAAGTCTTTATTTACGGATTCTGACATGTCAATACTATCAGAACTTAGGTATTACTTATGCTCTCTAGGAAACCTTGCTAGTAATATATAATTAATCTCTTGAACAACTTCGTTTTTTGGTGCTAGTATGGCTCTTTCTTGAAAAAAATCCTTCTTCTTATAATTCTTAAGTATTGACGGATAAACAAATTCAATTAAAGTAGAAGTTGGATCAACAGAATCTTTAATAAGAATATCATGAGGAATATCTATTTACACTTCACCATGATTTGGACCACCAAGTTTTCCTTCCCCGATTTTTTAAAAGCCATTCAGCAAATAATCTAGTTTCCTCGATGTTCGGATCTTTACTTCCAATAGTTAACCTCATGTTTTTTTGTAAGTTTAAGCACTTTGCAATATTTCCAAATGTAGGACAAACTTAGAGATGCATTCACTATTTGGTGTCTGCTTCCATTAGTAACAACCGGAAGTATTTGTCTAACATCTCCTCCAAACACGACAATCTTACCACCAAAGAGGCTATCACTTTCTAAAATGTCCTTAAAAGTTCGATCCATAGCTTCAAATGCTTGCTTGTGAATCATTGGGGCTTCGTCCTAAATAATCAAACTGGTTTGTTTAATTAAATCAGCAACTTCGCTTTGAGGATCAAAAGAACAAATAGAATCCTCAGTTAGATTGATTGGAATTTAAAAACCGGGAATGAGCTGTTCGGCCCACCGGTCAATAATAACGAAGCAATGCCACTAGAAGCAACATTTAAGACAATAAGGCCTTTAGATCTGATCGATGATGCTAACGTCTTCCATAGATATGTTTTACCGGTTCCTCCATATCCATAAACGAAAAACACACCACCTTTTTCTTTCTCAATGGCTTTATTTATTTCATTATAAACACCGCGCTGTTTATTTGTAAGTGAGACAAAAAGAGCATCAAACTCATGCTGTTCACGATCATAACACGTCTCTTCAATAATAAGTCGATTATTTACAGAGTCTACAGATTCGACATCGGGAAACGACATTATATTAAATCTTCTTAGTGAGGAATTGTTATGAAGAAGAATTTTCTCAATCTCAAGCAAAGTCAAATTCTTGATTTGCTCATCGTTAATTGACATTCCTGCAATTTAACAACAAAATAACCACATTCATTCTTTGCAAAGATAAACATATAAGCCAAAAAAAACACATCTAGACATTTTTATATTGATATTATTGTTAAAAAAAATAATACCTGAACAATCCAAAAGAGAGATATTGTTTGTTTATGGAAGACGTTAGCATCTTCTGAAGTGGCTGCTTTGATCGTTGGAGACTGTCTTGAAAAGAGAAATATTATTGTTAATACTCAAGAAGGATCATTAAAACTCATAAGTGAACTTCATCCTTCATATATGCCGCTTCAATATCCTATTTTTTTCCATACGGTGATGACGGTTATAGGGTTGACATCTATCATAGAGCTGTTACTGAGACAAATGAAAACAAAAGACAGCGATTGACAATGAGGGAATTCTTTGCATATAGAATTCAAGATAGAGCTAATAATTTCTCATTGATTAGAAATGGAGGAAGCCTCTATCAACAACTTTTAGTTGATGCATATACGTCAATTGAAAGCGAGAGGTTGTTTTATATACGATGCCAATAGAAAAATCTTAGACCTGAGTCTTATGAAAAGTTAGTTAACCTACATAACTCTGGAAATTTTGATATATCTAGCATTGGATAACGTGTCATTCTGCCTTCTTCATTTACTGGTGGTGCACGCTAAATGAGGGAGAACTACTTAGATGCTATGGCGATATGCAAGTGGTTTGGATACCGGATTTTTTTATTACCATGACTTTCAATTCAAAATGGCCAGAAGTTAAAAGATTTTTTAACCACAAAAACCTGGAAGTTGAAGACAGACCTGATATATTGTGTAGACTGATTAAAATTACACTTGACTCATTTTTCATAAACTTAAAGGAGGGTTCGCTGTTTGGGAAAGTTATAGAAGGTATGATACTATGCTCTTTTAATATATACTAGGTTTAAACCCGCCGCGTTGCAGCGGTGGCCAGACGCAAATTCGGTTGGTATCGGTTAAGTTCGTCACGGCACCTGCACTAAATCAAAAAATTATATGTGAACGCCCAAAATAGTGTCAAACACACGTACAAGTTACGATGAAAGTGGCACATATACGGTCGGTATCTGATAGAAAAATAAATTAGTAAACGTATAGCTTATGATACAAAAAATAATACAAGTGAAACGACGTTTATTCGGTTGGCAAATTACAGGTGTTGTGACGAAAATTCGGTCAGTATCTATAGGTTCGCCACAACACTGGAACTAAACTCAAAATATAATTTCAAAAAATTGACATATTTAAAACAAAAACAAAAGCAAAATAAGCACCGGCATTGCAGCGGCGAGTCGACGTACATTTGGTCGGTAACGATTAGGCTCGTTATCGTACGGGAAGTAAACATAAAAAAAAATTTCATTATTGGCTATGTTTGTTACGGTATCGAAACTAAATAAACAATATCATGAGTGTTGCGGCGACGCGGCATTGCGTTTTTAGTTAGTGTCGCTTAAATTCGTTACGATACTGAAACAAAATCCAAAACTCAATTTTCTTAAACTATTATACTTAAAAAAAACTTTAAAAATAATCTAGATTGAAAGGCTTTTCGATAAAGTGATCTCAAACCACACCACGAATAAATAGGGCGAAAAAAAGCCACCAAAATTACAAGAACGAACAGATAAAAAAATAAATGATGCATATGACAGCATAGGGATTCGAACCTGGGAAGTTAACCACAAAGAAGTTAGCATAAATCAATTCAGCAAATACACCAACACCACAAACCTGTTTAAATTATGAAACTAAAATGCTAAATATAAAAACAGTGGGTTTCTAAAGAAGAGTTGTGGCACCACCATTTGATCTTTATCTATATATATATAATTTGACTTAATGAATAAATTTTAGAAATACACATGCTAATAACAATGTTTCTAATGATGTAAATTTTTATTGTAGTTGTTTACACGATTGAGTTTCAAAAGCGTGGATTGCCTCATGCTCATGTTTGTGTCTTCATGCACCATGATTACAAGATTAATAATGCTGACAAGATAGATTCGTTTATTTCTGCTGAGATTCCTAACAAGCAAGAAGATCCAGAGTTATATGACCTTGTAAGCGAGTTTATGATTCATGGGCCATGTGGTGCTGAAAACATGAGTTGTTCATGCATGATTAATAAAAAGTGTTCAAAAAACTTCCCGAAAAGTTTTTCCGACCACACTTCTGTTGATTCGAATGGATACCCTATATATACAGAAGGCGTGAATATGGAGCTTTTGTTAAATAGTCTGATGTTAACCTAGAAAATAGAAGCGTTGTTCCATACAACCCGAAACTTTAAAAAAGATATCAAGCACACATAAATGTTGAGTGGTGCATTCAATCAGGGTCTATAACATATTTGTTAAAATATATCAACAAAGGTCCAGATAGAGCAACTGCTTTCTTAGAGCAAAGCGGCAACACAGTAGATGTTCTTGAACAACCGGTTGACGAAATTAAAGAATATCATGATTCAATATTTGTTTGCTTGTGAAGCTTCATGGCGTATATTTTCATATGAGGTCCGTTATATAACACCATCTGCTGTTAGACTTCCATTTCATCTTCCCGGAAAACAACAAATTGTTTATGGTGAAGATGAAGATATTGACGATGTCCTCGACAAAGCATTTGCTTTAGAATCAATGTTCACAGATTGGATGACCATAAACGGTATGTATCCAGAAGCTCAAAATCTCTGTATGTCATGTATGTTTTCTTTTTACAAAGACGGACATCTATTTTTAAGTGACGATGTTAAGCCTGATTAAATGTTATCCTTACCTACACTAAATTACTTAAAAAACCAAAATTATTATGATGAAAAAACAAAATTACTTTAAATTGTTACAAATTATGATATGAGCATACAAAAATAAGTCATAAAAATAATATGATGAATATTTATGGTCAACAACGCACCTTTGGTATTTGTTGGAAAAAAAATTTGGTAAGTATTTGAATTTTATTTCTGTCTCTTAAAATCCAATTTCATTTTCCTCCTTTTGCATTGTTCCTTAGCATTTTTAGTATTAGAGACATTAAGTAAATCTGTGGTGGATAAATAAAACTGTCTAAAATTATTAAAAGGTTATTATTTTTGAAAATAATTTATATGAAAAAAAGAATTTAAAGGATAAAAAGAATTAACACTATAATGTAGTCTTAATGTATTAATGTTTTCTATTTGGAATTGACGTCATGTAATCATGCGTAGGTATGGATCCAGAAGCTCGAAAGCTCTCTTATGTTGAATTTCCTTCCCGTTTCGTTTGGAAAACTCAAGAAAGGAAATGGCAACGAAGAAAAAAAGATTGTTCGATTGATAGAACTCATTATGTTTCACCTGCAGCTGGCGAAGGATACTATCTATGAATTCTTTTAAATAAATTCAAAGGTCCTACAAAATTTGAGGACATTCGCACAGTTAATGGTAACATCCTTCTAAGCTTTAGAGACGCATGTTACGAGCTTGGTCTTTTAGACGGTGACAATGAGTATATCAAATGCATTGTGGAAGCAAGCAATGCCGGGGTACCGAGTTTTACTTAAGAAATTTATTTTGCACAATGCTAACGTGTGAAAGTCTATCGAGACCTGAAATTGTTAGGGAGAAAATATGGAATTATTTGGCAGAAGATATTATTCACAAACAACAACAGCTTTTGGATTGTCCAGGTAATAAATGCCATACCATTAAGAGAGGTGCCACCTGAACTTTAATAAGAGAATTTAAATGTTTATAAATGTGAAAATTTAAGAAGAAAAAGACAAAAGCCAAGTGCTATAAGTACCAAGAAAGGCAAAGCCCAAACAAAGAAAGTGTTGAAGAAAACAACTCTGGAAAATCCAGAAATGGATGAACCATGTATTGAAGCCTTGGACGGCTTGATTGATGATGATGTTGAACTTGTTGAGAAGGAAACTTGTAACATTCGTTACTTTTCAAACCTGAAAACCCGACCCATTTTAAATTTTCGGTCTTGTTTATATATATATATATATATATCAAGTTTCGTTTAATGCATTTTATTTTCGTCATGTTATTGTTCGTATTCGTTAAACCAACCTGTTTCGTTGTTCATTTCATTTGTGTTTAAAGTTCATCGTTAACATAATATGCATGAGGATTTAAGTTTATCGTTCATTAATTTTCTATTATCTTCAATCAAATAGCGAAATTCTGGGATTTTAAAGTTTTCGGTTTTGACAGTTTTAAAGTTATGAGGGTATAATATAACATATATCCAAGCATATAACCGTTATTAAATTTTAACATATTTAATAGTTTAAGGTTGATAATGTAATTATAATTTCTATCTATTTTAAACTAATACAAAAGTGCAGGGACCTAAGATGTAAATTAACTATTAACTTATATTAATTTAATTAAAAGGAACCCAACCCCAGCCAACCCCCCCTGTTTGTCCCGTTTTTCCGGCTAGGTGCCGTCCAGCGCCGGCGGCGGTTCCGGCAACCACCATTTTGCCCTTAATTATCGCGTTTTGACCCATTAAATTGGTATAACGACTTTAGACCTTAAAAGCAAACACTAATCAACATATTAATTGATTTATAACGACCTATAATCACCAATTAATTCCGTTAAACTCGCCGGAAAATGGGCAACTCGCAATTACGATCATTAAACCTTACACGCTCCAATTACAAGTATAAATAGGATGTAAACCTTCTGCTAAACTCTTACCAATCTTTATTTTGATCTAAAACACCTCCAATATCTCCTAATCAACCTTCAAGGTTCGTTTTTCCGGCAAGTCGTCGTTCTCCATCAAACTGAGACTATACCAGGTAATTGATATATGGTTTTGCTTCGTTCTAGCCGTAAATCATAACCCCAAAACTTAATTGAACGAACATGGATCGGTTTAGGAGAATTAAACCTAGGGTTTTTAAGGAGGATGATGAACATGAATATTAATATATATATTTAAATTATATATTTTGTCAAATCATTTAAGTTAGTTTACAATTCGTTAGCTTTTATTTTGGTAAACCTTATTAACATAATCATTCCAAGTTAAAACTATTGTTAAAATATGTAAACATGCAAATTTTAAATTTTTTATTCCTCGTAATAGTGTAACATTATTATTTTAATGTTAGTTAAAATGCTACTTAATAAATTTAAAACATTAAATTTTCGTTAAAACCTAAATATAATAATAAAATTCTAATAAAATATAATAAAATAATACAAAATCTCTATATCTAAATTATTGTTTCATCAATTCCGTTATTAGTCTTTAAATATTTGTATTTATTTATAGTTCGAGAAGTTCAAACGTTTCGGAATCTTTAAACGTATTTTCGATCACTTTGGTTTCGTTATTGTGTTATCGGCTTTATTACAAGTTTATCTTCGCATTTGAGGTGAGTTTTTCACAACCCCTTTTTAAACGTTTTCATATTTTGGGGTAGCATATGTATCTATTACAAATTCAAGTTTTACGATTTCGATTACAAACTACAATTCACTGTATGGACTTGTGTGTTACTTGATTACTTGCTCGAATTTACTTGTACGTGGTAACCTCAATAAGTATGATCATACGCCCCTTTTGCAATCAGGTCCATTTGTATCGAGTGGAAAAGGGCCTCATTATCCGAGTACGTTGGTTGTTACCAACTGGAAAGGACCTTAATTGCGCGATTACCCGAGTACGTTGGTTGATACCAACTGGAAAGGACATTAATTGCTCATTTATCACTTGTCCATGAATTGTATGATTTTTACATATTATATCAAACTGTGGGAATCTCACCAGCTATGTTCATTGCTGACTTTATTTTATACATATGTTACAGGTGTAAAGATTGGAGGATGAAAGTTAAAAGACACATAGCATGCCTATAGGATATTCAAATAACAACTTATCATTTGTTTATTTATTTGTTACAACTTGTATTATTTGATAAACTTGTGTTACATGCAGATTTAAATGAAATAATGTTATTATGGTCACCTAATAGTGTCACGTGTGTTTGAGCAATCTGTACGTCACACTCAGACGTTTCCGCTTTAGCCGGGGTGTTACAGATTGGTATCAGAGCCGTGGCTATAAGATAGGACATTAGACGTAGTGGTCTATGTAGCTATAGCTTATTTGTTAACTGTTTAGGTTGCATGATAGAATTATGTGAGCCTTACTTGATTGTTTAAACGCACTTACTATTACTGTATTACTGTACTACTGATTTCATTAACGCCTCATGAACACAAGTACACACACACACACATAAGTCCAAGGCTTAGGCCTAAAATAACTTTTCTCAAAAGCAATTTCAAGCAATTTTCAAATTCGGTGTTCTGATATTTCATCTTCTTAAAGACCATGTTCTCTTTGTGATAAGGATATGGTTGCACTTCCTAGGATGTCACATAAGTCATGGTGGTTCATGCTACGTGTGACTCAGACCCTCAATGTTTTACAATACGTTTTAACTGAAAGTCTGTCAAGTTGTGCTGATACACGAATAACTAGCTTTTAGTTCGATTTGATTATGCATTTTGATTTATACGTTTTAGTTGAAAGTCTGTTAAGTCGTGGTAATACAAGAATACGTTGGAACATACAAATTATGATGATTCATACAACGTGTGATTCCAAAGACTTAATTGTTCATATTACGGTTTTGAAGTCATTGGGTTATGTGAATAGTCGAGTTTAAATTCGTTTTCTGTGGTTATATATTCACTGAAATTTCTAAAAGTCGTGCTATTACAAGAATTGTCGAATTTCAAGTTTTGTTTTTTATATATATTCATTTACTGTTTCGGGTCTAACATTTAAAATTTGAAAAGTCATGGTGATACATGAATAGTCTATTTTCAATACTCATTTTCTCGTGTGTTTTAAAATTGAGAATTCTAAAAGTCATGGTGATGTATGAATTGTCGATTTTCAGTTCGTTTTCTTTATATAGTTCGTTTATTATTACGGCTTTAATTGAAAATTCGAAAAGTTATGGTGGTACATAAACACTCGATTTTCAATTTGATTTCATTACTCATATTAAGTTTGTATTAATTCCGTATTTTTATTTCAAAATTTGATATATATATTTTTTCCGAAAATTTATGGGATTAGTACTGACTCATGAGCACTTCGATTTCAAATATTGTTTCATTCGACTGTACTTATTTATTTATTTACTTACATATTTACAGATGGATTCCGATTTTAGGAATCTTTTATGTAAAGTTTCTTTTGATTTTTGATACAAATTTCATATTTATGTTCCGTGTTACGTAAATTCTTCATGCTTCGTAGCATGTGTTCTCGCTTTCCTCGACGTTGCCCTCAAAACTCAAACCACAAAACGACAACCCAAACTATCAAGCAATTGACCATCGCAATCCCGATCACGACAAACCAGGACTCATTACCAACAACAATAATGCATTCAAACCTCAAAGCTATACCTAAGTAAATCCAAACCCAACATAACTGTTGGATACTCAAACCTACCCAACGAAAATACTTACACGAAAACCTACCCTTTGCGTAACACTTGTAATTCCACCACTCCGCTACCGCAATGTCGAAATACTCCAAGCTGTGATAATTTCGGCCAACTCATCACCCTTGCCGAGAATCTTTACATACTCAACACCATCCATTCATTTCCCACAACCATTACCTAACCATTTAGCTCAACCATGTGCGCTCATGCTTCAAGCTTGCTATCATTTGAGTAACCCGAGCACACTCGCAATATTCTGAAGAACTTAACTCGTTTATGCTATGCGCTAACTTACCCCGCATTCTCTGTCATCTTAAAAGTTTGTTCGATTTTCGGCATCAGCGCTTAAATCTTTTCAAAGTCATCAACCATGCTTAATTTTTTTTTTTATTTTTTATAAATAAATTTTCCATGCAAATTCTTCTACGCTTATTCTATTATAAACACCTTTTACTTGGGATTTCAAATCTCGATTATTTTAATTAGTCAAATTAATAAAAATATAAATTCACAAAATATTTTGTCTTACGAAGTACATTCAAGTTAATTTTTCTCCAAAAGAAACTTCATTTTAAACAAATGGGTTATTCCTCATATTATTATTATTATTTTTATATCAAATGGGTTACTACCCATATTACTATCATTACTACCATTATTATTATTATTATTATTATTATTATTACTATCATTATTATTATTACTATTATTATCATTATAATAAGTATTATTATTATTATTTTGATAAAATCTTTAAAAAAATATATATATCTTGCTCTAAACAAATTCCTAAGCCCGTGTGGCTATTATATTATCACCAAAAGAGTTTCATTAACCAACGAGGCATTTTCGCCGACTCTCCATTTTAATATGAAAATTTTTCTGTTAGGCCAATGTTTCATTTAATCATTTTGATGTTGACTTTAACGTTTCCATTCACTAGCATTATTATTAATATTCTAAGTTACTCTAGAATCTCGCTTATTTCCTTAAAACTTCAATAACATTGTTTATTTCGTCTAAACTTCAACAATTTCATTTGTTTTAAACTAATGTTACATTTATCCTTGACCTCAAGGACTTGCATATATATTATCGTTATTTTCAATCCTTAAAGTTTATTATTCTTGATTTAAAAGCTTTCATGTAATGATTATTTTAGAACCCACACAATGGTACGGATTATGTGGATCATCCAACGATAAAGGTAATTATGGGTCGACTTGTAATTATCCAAGTCCTCGCATTGAAGACATAATAAGTCCAGTTGTGTGCAATAATTCAAAACCTGGAATGATTTTGAAAGACGGTACAAATAAAATATGATAAGGACATGGTGGATACGCCGCTGTAGCGTCTTTCGGGCGTCTTTTGGGCCATTTGTAAGACGGTACATCCTATATATAAGTGTCCTTGCCATATTCCATTTTGTGGCGTCTTTCGGGCCATTCAAAGATCGACGTTATTATTTTTATTTAATAAAGTGTAATAAAATTGTTAAAACCTTGTAACAACTCTTCGTATTAGTGGTTTCTTTAAAAATTTTATTTTTATTTTTATTTCGAGATGAAATTTCTAAAAGTTGTAAATCCTGTAACATTCGTTACTTTTCAAACCTGAAAATCCGACCCATTTTAAATTTTTGGTCTTGTTTATAGATAAAAAAATAAATAAATAAATAAATACATACATATACATATATACATATATATATATATATATATATATATATATATATATATAAGTTTCGTTTAATGCATTTTATTTTCGTCATGTTATTGTTCGTATTCGTTAAACCAACCTGTTTCATTGTTCATTTCATTTGTGTTTAACGTTCATCGTTAACATAATATGCATGAGGATTTAAGTTTATAGTTCGTTAATTTTCTATTATCTTCAATTAAATAGCGAAATTCTGGGTTTTTAAAGTTTTCGGTTTTGACAATTGCAAAGTTATGAGGGTATAATATAACAAATATCCAAGCTTATAACCGTTATTAAATTTTAACATATTTAATAGTTTAAGGTTGATAATGTAATTATAATTTATTTCTATTTTAAACTAATACAAAAGTGCAAGGACTTAAGATGTAAATTAACTATTAACTTATATTAATTTAATTAAAAAGAACCCAACCTTATTAACATAATCATTTCGAGTTAAAACTATTGTTAAAATATGTAAATTTGCAAATTTTTTATTCCTCGTAATAATGTAACATTATTATTTTAATGTTAGTTAAAATGCTACTTAATAAATTTAAAACGTTAAATTTTCGTTAAAACCTAAATATAATAATAAAATGCTAATAAAATAATACAAAATCTCTATATCTAAATTATTGTTTCATCAATTCCGTTATTAGTCTTTAAATATTTGTATTTATTTATAGTTCGAGAAGTTCAAACGTTTCAGAATCTTTAAACGTATTTTCGATCGCTTCGGTTTCGTTATTGTGCTATCGGCTTTGTTACAAGTTTATCTTCGCATTCGAGGTGAGTTTCTCACAACCCCTTTTTAAACCTTTTCATATTTTGGGGTAGCATATGTATCTATTACAAATTTAAGTTTTACGATTTCGATTACAAACTACAATTCACTGTATGGACTTGTGTGTTACTTGATTACTTGCTTGAATTTACTTGCACATGGTAGCCTCAATAAGTATGATAATACGCCCCCCCTTTGCACTCAGGTCCATTTGTATCGAGTGGAAAAGGGCCTCATTATCCGAGTACTTTGGTTGTTACCAACTGAAAAGGACCTTACTTGCGTGATTACCCGAGTACGTTGGTTGATACCAACTGGAAAGGACATTACTTGCGCATTTATCACTTGTCCATGAATTGTATGATTTTTACACATTATATCAAACTGTGGGAATCTCACCAGCTATGTTCATAGCTGACTTTATTTTATACATATGTTACAGGTGTAAAGATTCGAGGATGAAAGTTAGAAGACACATAACATGCCTATAAAATATCCAAAGAACAACTTATCATTTGTTTATTTATTTGTTACAACTTGTATTATTTGATAAACTTGTGTTACATGTAGATTTAAATGAAATAATGTTATTATGGTCACCTAATAGTGTCACGTGTGTTTGAGCAATATGTATGTCACACTTAGGCGTTTCCGCTTCAGCCAGGGTGTTACAAAACTGAAGTTGAAAAGGAAGATGAACTGAGGATACCTCAGATTCATCTAACCGATCAGCATAGAAGAAACATGCAAGCTAGGCTTGATGAACTTAAAATGAAAGATCCCATAATCATTGCTTTATTGATGTTTGGGATGAACTTTGAAACCATCAAGGAACTAAATAATGTTGATCTTGATTATATTTTGAAAAAGAAGAGCAAAGAAGCCAGGGAAGAAAGAGTAGAAAAGAAAAAAAAGCTGGAGGAACAGATTGACTTCTTGATATCTGTACAATATGATTCAAGACATATCAATCATGTTAGCAAAAGAGATTAATGAGTTGGTAGAAGGATGGAAAAAGAGAATGGGTCAAAGGGATTACTTTTTGAAAAATTATTATGTTTTATCATATCTGAACAAGATGACATTTGAAAACTTTGACGATATTTTTAAGATGTTTTCAACCAGAGAAAGGAAGAAGAAAGAATGAAAACCAAAGAGAAAATGAAGAAACAAGAAGAAGATAGAGGGATAAAGAAGTATGGTGGAAATGTTAAGTTTCTTATTGACATTGGGTGCATATATAAGTTTGTGAAAACATTCTCGAAGAAGGAAGTTGAGGCAAAATTTAATTTCGTAAAGAAGAGACTTAATGATGAAGAGAGAGTCATTGCCCAATAAATTAAAGAAAGAAAAGAAAATGAAGAAAAAGAGAGGATTGAAGCAGAAAGGGCAAAAATAATCACTTCCTCTGGAACCATAACTGATCTGAACCAGAAGCAGAAGCAAGGGGATAATACATTTTTGGATAATGAAAGGTTGGAGATTTTGAAGAAAGTACTAAAAGCAAAGAATATAAGTGATGAGCAGATCTAGAGGTACAAAAATCGGGTTTTTTCAAATAACCGGGTTTGGGTATGGAACCGGGTTCGGGTACGATCGGGTATTGGAAAATCGGATATTGGCAATACCCAGGTCGGGTTCAGGTCTGGGTATTTTCTCTAAAAACCATACCCTATGCATCGAGTTCGGGTCGTGTATAGAACCGGGTATTCTAAAACCGGGTATTTGAATACCCTATTTCCGGGTATTGAATAAACCCTATTTTCAGGTTTTTTTTTTGGGTTTTTCCGGGCTTTTTCCCGGGTATTTTTGGTGTATAGATTGGATTTTTTAAGAGGTTGCACTTTTTAGGGGTTTTTCTTGGGTATTTTTTTAGGTATTTCCGGGTAATTTCGGATATAAATTGGGTATTTGAAAAACCCGGTTTCGGGTGTTGAAGAAACCTGGTTCCAGGTATGGAACCGGTTTCGGTTTTCGGGTATTACAAGGTATAAATTGGGTCCAGTTCCGGGTATAGGTTTTGGTACTGAAATGCATACCCTATCCGTACCCTACGGGTAGGGTCGGGTACGGGTTTGGGTATCAAAAACCCGGGTATTAAAAAAACCGGTTCCGGGTATTTTTTTCGGGTCCGGTTCCGGGTTCAGGTTTTTCGTGCACCTATAAGCAGATCAGCCAACTCTCTCAAAGTGAATTGAAAAGAATTTATGAGAAGGAATTGAAGTTGTACAATGAAGAACTGGAGAAATTTGAAAATTTGAACAAATTGAGAAAGACATCAGTTCCTGTATTATTGAAACCTGAAGATGAAGAGTTTCAA
Organism: Bidens hawaiensis; assembly: GCF_021521415.1. Lineage (NCBI taxonomy): Eukaryota > Viridiplantae > Streptophyta > Magnoliopsida > Asterales > Asteraceae > Bidens > Bidens hawaiensis. The sequence continues at coordinate 13,908 of NW_027502259.1, forward strand.
GCTACACTTGATAATGCAACAGCTGGGATGATAAGTGTTCTATGCAAGAGGGGTGAGAATCATCTGGAGTTCGTGATGAAGTCAAGGAGGAGATAAAGAAGATCTATGAGGAATAACAAAAGAAACAGACCCAATAAGCCTCATCATCAAGAAGACCATCTTCCTACCGCCTTTCAACTTCAAGAGTTCCAATTCCTATAACAATATCTGAACTCCAGAGGCAAGAACTTCCAAGAACAAAGATTTGTATACTAACTTGTATTTTGATGCAAGATTAAGGACACTGAAACTCATTCTGTGACATTCGTGACAAAACCGGATACACCTCAGTATTCACCAATAGAAAAAGCGTTTAACCGCTTTTTGTGTAACGAACGAACGGATAACCAAGCGAGTGGTTATGACCCATATATCTCGCGGAGGGGGGGGGGGCATCTATATGCGATATACATTGAATATAAGCCAACATATTAGAATTATGGCCTTAATTCGATAGCAAACGAGTTAAACAAAAACTTACTCGTTTAACTACCCGCTATGGATTTAAACGCGAAAGACAGTTACGAACAAGCATTGTATCACCCGTTAAGCCGAAAAAGACTTACAAAACATTTATTTGAAATGTTTTAAGCGATTTGTGAAAATATTTTTGATTTTTACAAACAAATGCTATGTTTTTATAAATTAACACAAAAATGGCCGAAAAACACTCGTTTTCGCACTGTTTGTCGTACCCGATATATTTTTCTCGCCAAAAACCGAACCCGAAATAAACCTGGACTCAGGATTTCACGTTCGGGTACGCAAAAAGAGACTAATGGGTCAAAATTGGGCCCAAAGGGGGCCTAACAAGCCCAGCCCGCCAAAGTTGACTTAAAAACCCCTTAAATTATTATTATTATTGTTATTATTATTATTATTATAATTATTATTGTTTTCTTAATATTTAAGCAACCCAAGATATTTTTGAACCATTTTCATTGAAAAATCTGGAAGAATCCTCCGTTCTTCATCATATCTTCAAGAAACCTAAGGACCTGTAATTAGCTTGGATAGAAGCACGAGAACCCGTAAATTGGATTATGAGAGCGAAAGCTGAAAAGGGACTAGTGAACGAGTCAAAACAAACTACGAGCTTACATTGTACCTGTGTACCGGATCTCTACTAAACCGTGAGTTTCATGACCCCACAATTAAACTGCTTTTATGAACTTTTGGGGTGAAAAGCAAGTTGATATATGTCTATATACTTGGAATTGTTTGATGATGGGAATTATCTAAGTGCTAACACACAAAAGTCCCCACTAACACAGTGATTAACTTCGAGCCAGTAGCTTGCGAATAGTACTATTGGTTTGACAAACCCAAATGGACCTTGATGCCGTTTGCTGAGACTTTGATGCCATTTTCACATGACCATAACTATATAAACACGCTTTGTAGTGTTAGACATAGCTTCTCGGGGCAAGTTTGTGGGCGGAAAGGGGGCTACAGTGGTTGATTGAGCATGGGCAATGGAGGCACGCAGCATGAACAGACAGTCAAGGCTTCACTGTGGCTTAGTATAATTACATCATAAACATACAAGCAAACGTACTTGCGGACGTACATACATACATGCTTGCGTATTTACAAACTATGATTGTTATACGCACAACTGATTTCTTGAAACACGTGAAACTCACCAACTATTTGTAGGTGACCCGTTTTAACATGTTGTATACCGAACTTGGACTAGAAAGTCAATGTGCTACGTGTTTGACTTGTTATCAATGTTGGGTGAGTTGATGCAAGTGTGCTAGTAAGAAGTAAAGCTGCTTAACGGGATGGATTTAGTTTATATCACCTAGTTGCAAATGAAGTTAGTTCAATGTAAAAATATTGTAAATTAGATTGTATTGTTCTTTATAAATAACGTGGTTGATACTAGAGGTGTCTGTTATATTTCTGTTTTACGTTTCCGTAATTTGCTAAATGGGGTGTTACAGAAGTTGGTATCAGAGCCATTGGTTATAAAGGATTAGGTTATCCATTAGGATACCTAAAATATAACCGTAGGCTCGACTATATCTGAGAAAATTGATAATAAGTAATGATATATATACTGATTGATACCAGGATGAACTCGTAGGGCAAGTGTGTTATTATGGTCCGGAACATAATAACAGACTTGATTGTACGAGGGAATTCGGGGAGAAGTCACGAAACATACCGGCAGGTAAATATGGCAACATATGTGTATAAAAGGTAATGTTAAGTTTATATATATGTAACATGCATACGTGCTTACCTAGAACAAGGTGTATGAATACGTGTACGTACTATACTGTCGATAATGTTAAATCTTATCGTAACGAATAGTATATTCAATTATAATCAATATTGATTCTTATTGTAATTAAAATTATATTTTATTAAAAATAATATTATATTTTACCATAATTAATATTATACCTTTTCATAACAAATAAAATATTTTATTTCTGCCCTAATTAATAATATCCTTTACTCTGATTCATCTCGTTGAAAAATGTTTTTATAATTTAACTGTTGCACCGGACGATATCGTGATCTGGTAGCCTAACATCGAATGAAGAAACTGGTGGTGTCTGCAAACGAGAATTCTAATAATGCTTTAGTAAGTTCAAACTGAATCTTATTGTGTGACAGAACCATAGACTGAGATTAATCTTTAAGGCTCAGAAAAGAATCGTATGAGGTGCGATCTACATACGTCCATCTCAATGAAGTACAACACTTCTTAGTTCGGGCCTAATCTTTATCTCATATATCTGTTTTTTGGCAGTAAACTGAGTTGTTTTCTAGTCATCTTTCCATTTTTGTCATTCAATAATAAACACTATTCATAGGAAAATACCTATTAACGAGCCCAATTTATGAAATTATGAATATAATAAGTACTTTACAAAATCCTTGATATATAACAGACCGTAATCACCCGTATATACTACATATCCACTATAGTTCAAAAGTTTTTCATATCATCTGTTCAACTAACCCAACCAAACCCACCTAATCAACAAATTCATCAAATCATATATGTACGAGTATCCCCAACCACTACTATATCGTTGCCACTTCGATCGATTTATTATAAAAGAGAAACCTCACGCTCATGGACCAATGATGTGTCTTGGCTAGTAGAGAACATACTTACTCTCAACTAATAAATCACCACTTTTAGCAAACCCAGCATGCTTGCGGTTATTGAATGACCTGACAAAATAATATTCTATAACTGTGCTTAATAGCATGCAAAGGGCAAGGGGAGTATACAAATGTCTCCCGACTATAACATATTGTTTAAACTTATAACGAACAAATGTCTACTTACGAGAGAGGCAGGATAAAACAGTTACCCAATGGTGGGATTATACCAAAAAGATTGTTGTACAAGTTGTGAATTATTCATGATTATCATACTGTGTGCTCTAATGGACAAGGATAGTGTGGCACTGTTGTGTATAGTTTCGATACTCCATGCAAGCATATGGTAATGTGCTATGTTGATATGGTGGACGATTTGGATTTATTATTACAAACATTGACCTGTACAGGGTTAAAATTACTTGTCACTAGCTGTTAGCTTTCGATATATACATGCAAACAATGGTCTTATTGGGCTAAATCTATGTACTATCCTTGGGATATGGATATAGGATTCGATATGTGTGATACATACGTGCTTTTTGAAATATCTAAGTATTAGCTAATGTAATTCCCTGGGTGATGAGTATAGGGGGAATTATTATTAAGTGAAGTATAGTTTTATCATTATAAGATGGCCCCGAAGAAAACTAACACATGACATGAGGCAGTTGTGCCCGTGATGATTGTTCGGCAACCGCAGATAGTAATTCTGACATTAGCAGCGCGATTCGCTGCTGACATTAATACGATATTTAATACAAATCAAATGCTAAACGCTAATACAGCCATGAATATTATTTCGCTGCCCAATACTAATATAGTTACTAATGTTATTTTCTTGTTAAATACGAAAATTGTCACGAATAATACTCCCCCACTGAGCACTAATGCTACTACTAATAATGATAATTTCTCCCACTAAATGCCATTGGCAAAAAAAAAAAAAAATTTTTATCATAAGCATATATCCCATGAATATATGTTCGATCAACTTCAAGGAGCAAATTACTTCTCGAAAATCAATCTCAGATCCGATTACCATCAAGTTAAAATCTAAGAGAAAGATGATTCTAATACAGCGTTTCGAACTCAATAAGGTCACTATGAATTTTTAGTTATGCCATTCGGGCTGAATAATGCATCCGCAGTTTTCATGGATCACACGAACCGAGTTTGTAAATCGCAACGCGAAAAATTCATTCTAACGATATTGATGATCTCCTGATGTATTCAAAAACCAAGAAGGAATATGAGCAACATTTATGAACAATCTTTGAGATGTTGAGGCGGGAGGAATTGTATGCCAAATTTTCCAAGTACAAATTCTGGCTACAAGGAGTACGATTCTTAGAACACGTTATTAGTTGACACGGAATTCACATACACCCGAGCAAAATTGGTAAACACCAGAGTCAACAAGAGAAATTTGCCAAATTTTGGAATTAGTTGGGTATTACCAGCGCCTTATTGAAAATCCAGTATAGCCCAACCTTTAACCCTCTTAACACAAAAAGAATCGAGTTTATGTTTGGGGGAAGAACAAGAGATGGCTTTTCAATTGCGGAGACAGAAACTTTGTCAAACCCCTATGCTAAGTCTCCAGAAGGGACTGAGGAGCTTGTAATCTATTGTGATATATCCCGAAAAAAAAATGGAATGCATACTAACGCATAGATACAAGGTTATAGCATATGCTTTCCGACAATCAAAAACGTACGAGAAAAATTATACTATCTTTAACCCGGAGTATGGCACAATTGCTTTTGCACCTAAGTCATGGGAATGCTACTTATATGGAATCTGATGCACAAATTACATGAGTCGTAGAAGCTTATGACCTGCAATTGATCTGACAAAACTGAATTGAGTTATAGAACAATTGTAATTGTGAAAACCGGTGCCTTAAGATAAAAGGATAAAGTTAAACACTGGAAAGTACAGGCATTTGAAACGATTTTAGACAAACCTTATCGGGTAAATTTATATCGCCCAAAATAAAGTCCTAAGAGCATAACATTTAGAAAACAAAATCTTGCATGGGGACGAGCAGAACTTGGAAAAGAAAACCGACGAAATTCTATGCTTCAAAAACCGAGTCTAGATTTCAACTCTGGATAACTTATATGACTAATCATAAATGAACCACACATATCGTTAAATACCTGATACGTGCTAGAATTAAAGCAGAGTATCAAAAACCCACAGTAATGTTATAACAACCGGAAACACCTAGTAGAAGTGGGAACAGATTACTATGAACCTCATAACACACTTTCGTAAATCATTACAAGAACGCAGTGTAGTTCGGGTATTAATTGACCGGCTAACTTAAATTGCATACTTTTTCCGGATCTATAACAACTACACAACTAAAAAACTCGCTTACCATTATGCTAACAAAATTATATCTTAGCATGGCGTGTCTAACCCAATTAATTCAAATCGAGATAGTCATCTGCCTCTTATTTTTGTTAAAACTTTGGAAACCGAATCGGTTTAAGCATGACCTCTCATTCCTAAATAAACGATCGATCTGGACGAAATATACAGATATTGGGAGAATTACCTTGCAACTGTATATTAAATCTTGGAGGAAATTAGGGCCAGCATTTCCACTGGTCTAATCCCCGAATACTAATAGTTGCCATAATATTATACGAGCGACACTATAACTTGTACGATACGAGCAAGAATATAAATCGTTACCTTAGTGGGCTAAAAGTTAGCAACACTCAAAATGCAAAATCCAATTTGATTTCAAAAACCATAGATGAAACTCGTAGAATTCAAAAACAAACTGAAAGCCGCATAAGACTAATACAAGAACTATATCGATGTACGTAATGAATTGTTGACATTTGAAAAGTGTTATTCGAGAGGAAACTGATAAGTTGACATCAACATAAATAGAACTGTATGAGGTTTTCTCGAAAATTAATCCCGTAGCATATTGAATAAACTATCTCTGGGATCGAGTTCACTCATGATTTTAGTTCTGCTGATAACTTCTTATATACCGAAACAAACAAGCGCCTTATTGATGAGGCGGAGATAGTACCACTTGGAAACTCACACATAACTAAACGTTGTAAAGATAATAGGAGGGAAAGTCAAGCAGTTACGACTCAATAGAATTTCAATGGTCAAAGTTCGGTAAAATGCCTTACAACGGGGAATTATATACATTTGAAAATGAAAAAAATATTATTGTTTGTTCCGAAGAAGCTTTTAACTGGTATATTGAATTTCGGGGACGAAATTTATTAACTGGGGAAGAATGTGACATTCGTGAAAAAACCAGATACACCTCAGTATTCACAAATCGAATAAGCGTTTAACTGCTTATTGCGTAATGAACGAACGGATAATCAAACGGGTCTGGTTATGACCCATATATCTCGGGGGGCCATATATAAGCGATATACATTGAATATAAGCCAACATATTACTATTATGGCCTTAGTTCGATAGCAAACCAGTTAAATGAAAATACATTCGTTTAACTACCCGCTATGGATTTAAACGCGAAAGATAGTTACAAAACAAGCATTGTATCATCCATTAAGCCGAAAAAGACTTACAAAACATTTATTTGAAAATTTTTAAGCGATCCGTGAAAATATTTTCGATTTTTATATCAAACACTATATTTTAATAAATATACACAAAAATGGCCGAAACACACTCGTTTGCGCACTGTTTGTCGTACCTGATATATTTTTCTCACCAAAAACCAAACCTAAAATAAACTTGGACTCGGGATTTCATGTTCGGACACGCAAAACGAGACTAATGGGCCAAAATTGGGCTCAAAGGGGGCCCAACAAGTCCAGCGCGCCAAAGTTGATTAAAAACCCCTTAATTATTATTATTATTATTATTATTATTATTGTTTTCTTTATATTTAAAAACCCTATTTTCTTTGCCAAACCTAGAAGAATCCTTTGTTCTTCATCATATCTTCAAGAAACCTAAGGACCTGTACTTAGCTTGTATCGAAGCATGAGAACCCGGAAATTGGATTAGGAGAGCGAAAGCGGGCGAAAAACGCAAAGGGACTAGTGAACGAGTCAAAACAAACTACGAGCTTACATTGTACCTATGTACCGGTTCTCTGCTAAACCGTGAGTTTTATGACCCCACATTTAAACTGTTTTTATGAACTTTTGGGGTGAAAAGCAAGTTGATATATATCTATATACTTGGAATTGTTTGATGATGGGAATTACTTAAGTGCTAACAAACGAAAGTCCCTACTAACACAGTGATTAACTTTGAGCCGGTGGCTTGCGAATAGTACTATTGGTTTGACAAACCCAAACGGAGCCAGCACGGTTTGCTAAGACTTTGATGCCGTTTGCACATGACCATAACTATACAAACACACTTTGTAGTGTTAGACATAGCTTCTCGAGGCATGTTTGTGGGTGGAAAGGGGGCCATAGTGGTTGATTGTGCGTGGGAAATGGAGGCACGCAGCACGAACAGACAATCAAGGCTTCACCGTGGCTTAGTATAATTACATCATAAACATATAAACAAACGTACTTGCGGACGTACATACATACGTGCTTGCGTATTTACAAACTATGATTGTTATACGCACAACTGATTTCTTGAAACACGTGAAACTCACAAACTATTTGTAGTTGACCCGTTTTAACATGTTTTTCAGGTATACCAGACTTGGACTAGAAAGTCAATGTGTTACATGTTTGACTTGTGATCAATGTTGGGTGAGTTGATGCAAGTGTGCTAGTAAGAAGTAAAGCCGCTTAACGGGATGGATTTAGTTTATATCACCTAGTTGCAAACGAAGTTAGTTCAATGTAAAAATATTGTAAATTAGATTGTATTGTTCTTTATAAACAATATGGTTGATACCAGAGGTCTCTGTTATATTTCCGTTTTATGCTTCCACAATTTGCTAAATGGGGTGTGACACATTCTGCAGAGTGGAGTTGAGAAGGTGATAGTTTTCAAGGATGACTTCAGAGATTTCTCACCTGAACAACTGAATGCGATGGCTACCCTGAAATTGTATGATTATCTGAATAATGACAGGTTTGCAGGACAACAAAGAAATGAACTTTCAAAATTCCTGCATGATCAGCATAGAGATGGATTCCCTCTCTTGGATAAGAAAAAGAATGTATTATTACTCAAAAGATGAGAAAGAATGAAGGAGCAAGAGATTGAGAGAGGTTAGATTGTCTGAATACTCCTTCATGAAACCTAAAAGGCAAAGAACTTCAATAAGGAATGTGATTGAAAGTCAAGTACCAGAAGAGAAATGCTAGCTCTCAACCCTCCACGAAGAAATCTGAGGGACATCGTAAGTATGAGAAGAGAGATGATAGTGCCAAATGCTGAAGTTAAGAGGAATGGCAGGATTGCTGGCATTGGTTACAACAAGAGGAGTGGTACTTTTACAATGAGAAATTCTGAAGGTAAAGTTATGGGGATAGTTGAGAATGACTCTGAGCAGGAGTTTATTCATGTCAATGATCTAACACACATCAAGGAATGGGATATACCACTAGATCACCCAGATCATGTAGAATTTGACATATTCTAGCAAAGATCTACATTGGTTTGAAACAGGAAAATCAACAGAGCAAAATGGCATGAACAGAGGTAAGGTTGCAAGTATCTTACTGAAACGATCATTTGAATATTTCTTGTAATTTTATTTCACTTTGTAATTTTATGTTTTCCTGTGTTTGATGTGTAATGCCCTTGAGGCAGAATTTGCTCTTGTATTGTAATATAATTTGATTTTTGTTTGAAATTTGATCTGTATTTGAACAAAGTGTAAGTAATTCAAGGATGTTTTGGTGCATCTGAGCTTGTTCCAATCTAGTGGATGATTGTTGGGTCAGAAAATTGACAAAGAAGATTGGAATTTTCTCAACCTCCTCATAAAATGGCTAAGTATGGAACTCGAGCAAGCTTGGATCTTTGAGCATGACCTTTACTAGCTAAAGCATTACTCGTGTAAGGTTATCTTATGGAAGTTCTTCTAAGTGTTTTAAGCTTCGAGCAAACTACACTTTGTTAAGCAACGATGTTCTTCATCAAGCACAGTTTGTTATTCGAGCAAATATTTGATCTATCCAAGCTTAAACTAAAGATTACAAGTATTTTTTTTTGGGGGGGGGGGGGGGGGTTGAGCAAGGATACAATAAAGATGATATCAAGAATGTTCTAAGTAAAACTGTCACACCCCAACCTACGGCGGAAATGCCGGGGTACGAACTGATTTGTCATAGCTCAAAAGGTACTATCATAACATAAAAATATGACACTATCTATTAAATTCATTTATTTCAAATTAAAGTACACAAATATTCAAACATGGCAGAAGCAATCCAAACCAAATAAATTATCAGTATTTCTAGGCGTCCTTCATGTCAAACTTCAAGTCAACTGATAACCTGCATATGCATAGAAAATTGAGTAGATTTTGTCAACACTATGTTGAGTGAGAATATCACTAGTTTTCATGATACAATAATATATGTAAATAAGCAAAACGAAATAAATGCGGTAATAAACAATCAAACCATGAGCAAATAATATATTAATTGACCATTGCCATATGAGCGAGCGTTGGCTACTGTGACGGTCGTATGATCATACTATAATGTGATTATGATGGAGCTATCCTAATAAGATAAAGTAAACACGTAAGAAAGTAACAGATAACATTTGATCGAATACACACATTTATATGTTTGCTAGTTTGTGTATGTATGTAATATGAAAATAAATATTAGTACACATATGCACCCAAATCGTCTAAAAGCATAAAATAGAGGGAAATGATAAATCTCACCTTATAGCTTAGGCAAGTGAGAAAACACAAGAAAAAACGATGAGAAAATAAACGAATCGTCCTCTAACGCATTGTTTGAGATAAATCGTATATACCTGAAACTTTGAGACAAATAACTATTGTTAAAATCAAGAATGTTGCCATTGGAATCGTTCCAAACGGATGTCTAGAACTTCGGTTATGAGAAAATAAACGTTTAAGCGAGCTAGTACTGACCAGAATTCAAACAGCGAGTGGGAAGTCAGGTTTTGGTTAGTAGCCTTAAAATCTCGAAACTAAAATAAAATTCTTCTGGACCGAAAGTCGGTTCTGAGCAGAAGTGTGAGAAATTGATTAGTCAAACTTATTGACCAATTTATCGTTAAACGGGTTTGAATCAAATTGACCTGTCAATAACCGTCAATTTCAGAAATTGATTGAGGGTTATCGACAAGTGAGCATTAGTGAACAATTCATCAGTAACAACTTACCCGGATAATGCTTGAGTTGATGGGAAATCGAAGTCAAAGGTCAGAAAAGTGTCAAAGTCAAACTGCAGCTTGTAAAATTCGAGAATAAAAAACGAGAGTGTAAACGTCGGGTTAATCGATGTGATGGCAGGGAGAGTAGTGTTCAGTAACATTCTAGGGTTGGGAGTGATGGTTCGTTTATATAGTTAGTATATCAACTTGTAGAACAAGAAACCGACTCGTTTTGGTAAACGAATAATAAATTGATGACGAAATCGGGTCCTGTTATCTTTGACATATCAATCAAAATACAGAGAATGAACCTAGACACTATTCCATAATAGATTAAATAACTTGTTGCTCAAATTTCATGATTTAGGGTCGTATAGGGAAAGATTTAGCATTAAACAAGAATCGAACCCGAAATTAGCTGGTCTGGGCATGCTTCACTGTAACGACCGCAGATTTTCGTTAAAAGGATCTATGTGTTGTAGAGTTTGTATTTTTACTGAGACTCGATCTGGCCTTCCTCGGGGACCTCTTTGTCTTTCTTGTAAGCCTATTTAGTTAAGGTTTAATCCAAGACATCATAATTTATAAGTGGAAGGGACTAGATGTAAAATTTTTATAACATAAACCCTAACTTACTTCCATCCTCCTAATTTCCGATCGGTAGCCATGGGAGGGTCTCCTCGATTTCCGTGCATGTTTCAGCCATTCTCCGGCCTCCCGAGTCTAATTCAAGGTCGGTTCTATCATCATACAACTCTTTTTCACCATTAAAACCTTTGTTGAACATGTTAGGGTTGAGTTTTGATTATAACAATTTCTGACAGATTCGTACCCGTTTATTGCTCTGTCTATAACTCGATGAAAATATATAGTTTTTGATTGATTCTTGTTTCTATTATATTCTACTTTGAGTCTAGTTTCCAGAAAGGTATAATACGTAATTTTTGGACGAGATTTGAATACTTTTTATGATTTTATAAGATCGAGTGTCAAAGCTGATGCGGGATGACGGATTCTGGTCTGTCTTCCCAACATCATAACCCTTTTTCGACAAGTCTAAATTGGTTGGTTCCACTTCTGGAAGTTAATATTTTGTGTTAGGAACCAAACTCAATTGAAATCGTTTAATTTGGCTGGGCAATGAATTTTATAAAAATAAAACCATTTTGTTGCGCACTGAAATAGCTGCACATACCTTTTTGTGTTGGAGGAATTTTTATGATTTTTGTGTCCACTAGAAAAATATAATAAAAATATTTTATAAACTTAAGATATTTATGCAACTCTGGTAAAAATTTAATAATTTAATTCCGTGGTTTTCCTATGTAATAAAATACATCTTTGCATGCTAAAATCTGCATGTTATATTCGTTATTTATCGATAAGTTCGTTTTAGGCTTAACCGGTGGCTGCCCTTTCTCGCATCTTTCGGAGCTGTTATAATTGAAGTTCGTGCTCTGTCATCTTCTTAGGTATGTATAGTGTAATCTACTTTAGTATCATGAGTTTTGGCATTCGTTAGATTGGTCAACTGTTGATGAAGTGAAAACTAGGTTTCGGTTATCTAGTTTGTCAATTGTTGCGTCTAGCGCGTTGTTTGAGGGAAGTAACAACCAATTCGGATGTTGTAGCCTCTGTATGATTTTTTGGCTGTGAAAAACTATATTTTTATGTTATTAGGGCTGAATTGGTTGTCGGTTACTCAAACGGGTCGGTATGGCGCAAATTCGCGTTTATTGTTAATTTATGCATCGTGCTTGCGAATTACCGACCCATCCAACTCGTGTAGCATTGTGTGGACTTGTTGGCTGTGATTTTACTAAATTTGGTCCACACGGGGCTGAGTCGGTATCTAAGTGCATAAACAACCTGTTAACGCGCGTATTCGATAAAGTCAACAACTTTCGGGGGTAAATTGGGAACCCTTTGTCCCCGGGATTAACTAAGGGTGGTTTTGGTAAATACATGGCCTCGGGGGCTGATGTAATTGAATTTGGTAATGTCAAGGCTTTAGGTCAATCAAATCATGTTAGAACGTCTCGTAGGATAAACGAGTCGGTACGTTTAGTTAGTAATCTTTGTGTGCAATCCGACAGGCTTGTAAACTGTGGATTGGCTTTGAAGTTCTCAAACTCTTTGGTGTTTGTGTGGCTCGTTTCAGGTGAGTTCATGATGCCCCTTTTAAATCTTTTTACGTTTTGGGCTAGCATAGACACCGTAATACAATTTTACACGATTTTACTCATTACAACTATTTGGATGGTATTACATAGCCTTACTTGTATTTGTGCATTTATAAAACTATGAGTGGACTATATTCTATGCCTTAGGATATTTTAGACTCGTTATGATCATATATTCCTTAAGGTTATATACCTGATTATGGTCTAGACTTGATGATGTTAATAGGCTTGGTAGTAATTGAATACGAGTAGACCTATTTATTTAGTTTATGTATTGGACTGATTATTATATTAATATGGCCCATACGCTTACTTGTAATTTGGAATGTCTTGGGATGATATATATATATATATATATATATATATATATATATATATATATATATATATATATATGTACGGAGGTATGTTTGTATGTATGAGTATGTGTTACCTTATAGCCTACGGTTGTGTGATGATATTTAGTTCCTCGTGACTAAGAATGATGTGAGTAGGCTTATTGATGTGTGTGTGCATGGTGATCATGGCCGGGTCAAATATATTACTCGGGTTGTACCCGTGTTGGAGAGGCCCGTATCACGTGCTTGGATGTGTGAGCCGAGATCGGGTCAAATATATTACTCGGGTTGTACCCGTGGTGGAGAGGCCCGTATCACGTGCTTGGATGTGTAAGCTGTGACCGAGTCAAGTATATTACTCGGGTTTGACCCGTGGTGGAGAGGCTCGTGTCACATGCTTAGGTCTTACCGCGTCCGGGTCAAATATATTACTCGAGTCTTGACTCGTGTTGGAGAAGCCCGTGTACGTGTGTTCGATGATGAATGTATTATTTGGTGAATTATATTAATTATTTTATTATTATCCCCTGTATTGTTTAGAATTATAAGTTTGAAATAAAGTATGAAATATTGTTTATGAAAACTTGAACTCACTCAGCTTTAGCTGACTTTGTGTGTATGTTAGTTTGACTATCAGGTTAAGGATTGGAGGTTACCGTTTGGACGTGCTGGAGACTACTCGGAAGGTTGAAGGCATTTCTGGTCAAGGATTTCAAATAAAACGGATATTTTATTTACATTCGATTTTGGACACTTGTACCCGTGTTTGGGACTTTTAATACTTAAACTTTTTCCGCTATTATTCACTCTGAACTGGTTTTAAATACAAAGAATTGTTTGGTTTTAAATTTTTGTGAAATGGTGGATGTGATTACCAACTGTAGGATTCCCGGGATTCGGGGTCTTACATTCACGCCATGAGAAGGATTAGCCCTTCCTCCTTCGCACCGCGCAAAGGAGAGTCGTCTAACAGACTTTGATTTTTGGCAGTTTTAGTCCTTGAAGTTAAAAAAAAATCCATTTTAAGCCATTTTAAGCGATTTTAAGAGTTTCTAAGGGATATTCGGCATAATTGAGAGTTAAGGAATTATAAACTAAGTTAAACACAATTAATTTACTATAATTGCATAATTTTATTGATAAGAAAGATTCGAATACATTCCCGAATTTGGTAAACAAATACGAATACGGAAAAATCGAAATGTTACAAAAACTATGAGCATGGTTCAATCTCTAGCAAGCTTTAGTACCCAAGTATACAGGAATTGCTCTTAATAAACCTTAGTGAAGATTGAGGAGATCTAGAAGAATATTTTTGCTTGTGGGATTTGTCCGAGTAAAGTTGGGATAAGTTATGAAGAATGTAGTCTGCCGGAGTAGAATATTTTCTAAGGAAAATATGCTAAGTAAAGTATACTCAAAGAAATGCTTCGAGCATATTAAGGATTACAGATGTGCTCGATAAGGAGATTTCATACTCGAAGATCTTGGTTCACACTTATGTTTATTTTATTGTATTTTTTAATCATTAGGATTTCTAGAAGTAACGTCTATAGGCTTACATAAAGAATACTATGCTACATCATGGGGCACGCAAGCTTGAACGATTAATGAGAGACTAAGACCTCAACCCATGCAAACCTTGTATGTCGTCTGTCATAAAGAAAAACCCTATAGACGTTCGATGCACGAAACCCTAAAAGCTTCCATTGCTCTTGACTGAATATTTTAATATATTGGAATTCTTTTGAGTGAACCGTGTGTGTTTAAAACTACCTGCAATCATACTACAATACTGATATAATGCTTAATATACATAAATCCCGTATATCTTTTATATAATATTTTATTAGTTTATGTTTGGTTTTTGTTAGGATTTGTATACTACTAACATATTTGAATAATCTAGGTCCTGGAACTTGTTCGTGGTTAAAGAGGATGAAAAACGATCAAAAATGAGCTAAATCGGCGAACCAGGAGAGAACCAGATTGGCTAGGCTGCCCCCACCTTCACGCCGGAGCGCCGCGCGGTGGGGAGGCCAAGGCCTGCCGCGCGGCGCCTTGGGAGCACCTTCGAGATTATTCTACGTTTTGTGGGTTTGGGCCTTGTATTTTCCTATTTAAACACCCCTAAACTCAACCTTAGAGATAACCTGAAGCCACCAGCCTTCTGGGACAAAATTGGGAGCTCTAGAAGTGATCTTTTGGAGGTTTTGGAGGCTTGGAATCTTATGGTGGCGAGCATATTGATCAAGGACGAAGACCACAGGTTTTATCGCCTTTATTCTTCCGTTCATTTTATTTTTCACCCTGAATCCCTTTTTTTATTGTTTTGTTTGATTTTACCATGCTAGGCTAAACTTTATAGACTGCCTAGGCTTATGATGAACCTTTGTTGATGTTTGATTTTGACTTGGGATTTATTCAACGTTATGGTTTTATGAACTAGTGAAAGGTTTAATTATATTAAATTGATGCATATGTGTGCTTAGGGTTGTTTGTTGAGTTTTATTATTCCATAGTTGTCTTTATTATTGTTTGTCATTATGAAAGGTTGCTTTTAGGTCATCTACTTTGTGTGTTTGACTACTTTATGATTGATTTCGAATAAGATCATAGGAATAATATTATTTAATTAAATAAACCTAAGTGTGCTACTAACCTAAATAGCTGTAAGGTGCAAGGTTATTGATAGGTCTTTGTTGAACAGGATTGCTAGATTTAGTTCTTTATAAGGAGTCCGTCTAGGTTTTGATTGATTAACTTTGTCTATCGATTCAATTGAATATATTAGGCTTCCTTTGATATCCGCGCAGTATTTCGTATAAAGGAACTAGTTTGTAATTAATTAGGTGACCATAAGGGAACTTGATTTTTAATACTAGTGTGCGTTAAAACTTATTAGAAACCCATAGGTGTCTCTTGAGAAGGGTCAGGGGTCCTATTCGAGTTTTCTCTTAAGCGTCTATTTTATGATCTTAGTTCCAAAACTAATATTCTCCTAGTTAATTGATAACTGAAACTTACAGGATTCTAGCCTATGTTGTTGTTCATCATCATCTGAATTAAGTCCAAGTTCTAAGTTTAGTTGCTATAGTTTTATTAATTAGTTTAAATTTGTTTAAAATTAGCTTATTAGTCAACCCCCCCCTTAAACAAATAATAAATAAATAGGCTTGTCTGTAGTTGAGTCTAATTTAACTAGTTTACGTAATGAAAAGAGTCTCCTAGGTTCGATATCCAGACTTACTTAGCTGTACTAGGGTCGACCGGTTCACTTGCCGGTTAGTAGTTTAGTTAAGTTTAAGAGTCTAGAATTTATTACTTAGTGTCTAGATTATTAGCGTAATTTTAGTTAATAATATTAAACTACTTTTAGCACATCAAGTTTTTGGCGCCGTTGCCGGGGACTCTTGTCGATTGCGTTATTAGCTTTGATTAGGCTTACTTGCTATATACATGTTATTTGTATTGTGTTTTGTTTTTAAGTTGTAGGAGTTAGGTTAATATAGTTTAGTTTAATTGTTAGTTTTATTTAGAAAATTTTGGTAGAGTCTACGTACGTGTTATCTTGTTTTGAGTCGTAGGAGTCTAATTGTCCGTGTCTTCTATTTCTTTTGGATCTCGTAAATATGTGTGAGATTTGTGATGGACCTCATTTTACTCCTATATGCCCACAATATGTGGGACGTTTGTCACATTATTATACTAACCCTCCTTTGTAGCCGCAACAAAATTTTTGGCAGGGACATCCTTCGTATTGTCATGATGATCTATATCAGCAGCCGCAGCATAATCAGGGTCAATTTGATGGTCAATATTCTAATCACAACCCTATTGAGATTAGTATGAAGAATTTAGAGAACATGTTAGCTCAATATCTTGCCTCAAATTCCCAACAGAAGTTAGTTGAGCAGGACATCATCTTGAAAAATCAGCAGAGCGTTATTACAGATCTCCAACGTACTATAGAAATCAATACTAGGAGATTGGATGAGGAAGAGGAAGAAGAAAAGAGATTGAAGTTATTGGAATATGTGAAAGAGTCAGATGAAGAGATCATGCAAGTAACGGAGACGAAAATGGACGATGAAGTCCCACCTCAGGTTCCACAGGGGACTATTACTAATTACTGGAGTGACTCTGATGATGAAATAGATGAAGAAGAGTGGGTTGCTTATCAAAGGTTGTTAGGGAAGAAATAAGAGATAGAGGATGAAGTGGATTTGGGAGATTCACTTGAGTTGATGTTTGGTGTTAAAGAAGAGACAGAGGATGCAGTGGATTTGGGAGATTTACTTGATTTGAGTTTGGTGTTGAGGAAAAGGTTGAGAATAAGTTGTGTGAGGAGGATGAGATTTTGGATTTGGAGTTAGAAGGGTTGCCTGAGTACGATGAAATAGGTGAGCTTGATTCGGAGGGTGACTTAGCATTTTTTGAAGCTCTACTAGAAGATATATAAGTGGTGGTGGTGGAAGAACACACAGCTGGCCCGTGGCACTTATAATAAAGGTTGCTCATAAACCAAAACCACGGGAGAAGGAGAAGAGAAGAACATCTGTAAACCGGAATAAGTTGCAAGTCAGAAGATGGTCTACAGGAAAGAGGAAGCCATTGTAGTTCAAGAATGACCAGTCTTCTCGATACATGTTATGCATCCGGTTCATTCCAGGTAAGTAAAAATCTTTTTGTTCTAACCCGTTCAGGTTTTTAAAATCATTTTTCAATTCCACCAATAAAATTTTAATGTTTAACAAGTACCGGCTGGAACTGAACGGGTTGGATAGGGTCCAGATCAAAGAGAAACCTCCTGATTAAGTTTAAGTGTGGGGAGGTTCCGCGGAGTTTGTATAATTTTCGATTCACTAATGTAGTATTTTGTAGTTTTTCTTTGTTTTTGTGTTTTTAAGTTTTGTAGGATTTGACCTAGAAGAGTATCCCCATGAAGTTTAATGCCAAATTCAAGTGTGGGGATGGAGTAGCAGGAGCCGTATACTTCTTATTTATCTGTTTGCTGCTATTATTCATATTATTTATTGTTTAGGGTTGGTTGGTCTGGTAAAATACTTAAGTGCTTAATATCTATCACGTTGAAAAGATATATTTAGATATTGTTTGTTGTTTTTGCCGCTTCCGTTCGTGTGTGAGAGAAGGGGATATCGTTTGCTGGGCATGCTCGGAGTTGGAGGTCATTCATGGAAGAAGACTTTGGCATCATACTTCATGCACATATTACCAGCTAAGTCTTTTCCATTATCTAGCTTGTTTATGTTTATTTTTGTTTTTAGGTTTTTAGCTTTTTTGTATTTCGAATTTATTTTTTTAGTCCTTATCCTTGCATTGAGGACAATGCTAAATTTAAGTGTGGTGATAGGATACTTGAGTTGTAGCTTAATTATATTAAAAAAAATTGAAAAAGTTTTGAAAAGTGTCCCTTGATTTTGTCTCTTTTTGCACATAAATGGGAGATGAGGATATTTATCGGGAATCGGTTTTTTAAACTACTAATACTATGAGATAATATTAAAGAAGACGTACTTAACTTGGGATGTGTCGGTAGGTCCAACTAGTCTTGAAAGGTTTTCCATTGCATATTCTTAATAAACTTAATTAATCTTAGATTTTGTGGGTTCTCATCCTATGGGGGGACAGTGAAGCTGAAATTCGATATGGTATAAGGAGCATTACCATAAGCTGATTACCCTAAGGTGGTGAGAATTGAATGCACTTTAAAATTAGCACGCCACTCTATTTTATGAAAATAAATAAAGAGTGGTGGCGCCCCGCAAATGTCCAATTTTAAACGAGCTTTAGTCTTTAGTTATATATTTTTAGGTAAAAGATGCCTAAGTGCACAATAAAAAAAATAAAGAAAAAATAAATAACTAAAAAAAGAAAAGAAAAAGTGAGAAAAGTTATGTAATAAAAAATGCCAAAGAAGTATTCCCAAAAATAGAAAAAAAGGTCAAAGTGCACATACTAGACGAGACTGAGAGTTTACGTGTTACCAAGGGATGGCGACTCTGAGGATACACTATTGGGGCTCGAAAGTTTCTAGTCAATAAATATTTTCTTAGGGAATATATAGGAAATAGTTCAATAATATTTAGGGCATGCTCGTACAACCTCACTTGACCTATCATCCATTAATTCCATCTAAGTGCATTTTCTTCTTACCATTAAGGGGAGGGGTTGTTATCTTACGGTGATATGTTGAACCAATTTGCTTCAACTCGATTATTTTTAATTGTCTTTGCTATGCTTGAGATGGGGTAGGTGGATTTTAACTCCAAAGGTGTGAGACCCATAGGTTTTTGATATCACATGAACTTAAATGCTTTGATAGGCTGGTGGCTGGGTTTAAGTGGACAACAATATCGGAAATCGCGGTTTTACGTTTATCTGAGCTTTAAGATAACCTTATTTGTTTTTAAGACTGTATCCAGAGTTGTTTTCGTCAACACTTTCTTTGTTTGGGCTTTGCCTTTCTTGGTACTTATAGCACTTGGCTTTTGTCTTTTTCTTCTTGAATTTTCTTTTTTATAAACATTTAAATTCTCTTATTAAAGTTCAGGTGGCACCTGTCTTAATGGTATGGCATTTATTGGTTCTTCAACAGATGACTTCACCTTATCAGTCTTTTCATGCATAGTCTCATTATCAGTCTCATTAAATTCAGTGCCATCTCTATTAGCTTCCACAGTCTCATTTGTCTTCTTCCTCTTTCTTACATAATGCACAATTTTCTTAGGCCACACCTTTTGATTGACTTTAATATCTTGCATTGTGCTTTCCACTACAGCCTCTAAGACCTTATTCACAAAATCTCCTTTTGTCATAGGTTCTTCTTCACCTTCATTTACATTTACATCAGTAATTACCATTTGATTTCCAGTCTCAGCTTCAGTGTTTTCTTGAAAAGCACTTATCACCACAGCAAGAGTTTCATCTAGATTTTTCTTTGCTGCCTTAATCTTGTCTTCTCCCTTTTTATATCAATAAGTGTTTCAATAACCTCATGTGGGATATCTTCTTCTTCATTCACTACATTTCTTTCATTTATCATTCCCATGGCATTTTTCAACCCAATCTGGTATCTTCATTAGTATTATCAATAAGCAGGAATTGATCACCAAAAGTTGGTTTAGGAGCAGCAATGGACTGCAAGTCATCATCAGTAAAGCCACACTTTTGCCTTTTAACCTTCTCCTCTCCTCATTTTAGGACCTTCAGGTTCTGGGATTTTTTGAATTTCAGCAACATTTTCAAATGCAATTTCCACCTCTAAAGCTTTCTCATTTTCATATAACATTTGCATGATATCATCTTCATCACTACTAACATATTAGAATAATCTAGGTCCTGGAACTTGCTCGTGATTAAAGAGGGCGAAAAACGATCAAAAATGAGATAAACCGGGAGCTCTAAAAGTGATCTTTTGGAGGTTTTGGAGGCTTGGAATCTTATGGTGGCGAGCATATTGATCAAGGACGAAGACCACGGGTTTTATCGCTTTTAATCTTTCGTTTCTTTTATTTTTCACCATGAATTCCTTTATTATTATTTTGTTTGAGTTTACCATGCTAGGATAAACTTTATAGACTGCCTAGGCTTATGTTGAACCTTTGTTGATGTTTGATTTTAACTTGGGATTTATTTATCGTTATGGTTTTATGAACTAGTAAAAGGTTTAGTTATATTAAATTGTTGCATATGTGTGCTTAGGGTTGTTTGTTGAGTTTTATTATTCCAAAGTTGCCTTGATTATTGTTTATCATTATGATAGGTTGCTATTAGGTCATCTACTTTGTGTTTTTGACTATTTTATGATTGATTTCGAATAAAATCATAGGAATAATATTATTTAATTAAATAAACCTAAGTGTGAAGCTAACCTAAATAGCTGTAAGGTGCTAGGTTATTGATAGGTCTTTGTTGATCAGGATTGCTAGATTCAGTTCTTCGTAAGGAGTCCGTCTAGGTTTTGATTGATTAACTTTATCTATCGAGTCAATTGAATATATTAGGCTGCCTTTGATTTCCACACTGTAAGGTAGGATTTCGTATAAAGGATCTAGTTTGTAATTAATTAGGTGACCATAAGGAAACTTGATTTTTAATACTAGTGTGCGTTAAAACTTATTAGAAATCCATAGGTGTCTCTTTAGAAGGGTTAGGGGTCCTGTTCAGGTTTTCTCTTAGGCGTCTATTTTATGATCCCTGTTCCATAACTAAATATTCTCCCAGTTAATTGATAACTGAAACTCAGGGGATTCTTGCCTATGTGGTTGTTCATCATCATCTGAATTAAGTCCAAGTTCTAAGTTTAGTTGTCTTTAGTTTTCTTACTTAGTTTAAATTAGTTTAAAATTAGCTTATTAGTAAAACCCCCCTTAAACAAATAATAAATAAATAGTCGTGTCTGTAGTTGAGTCTAATTTAGCTAGTTTACGTAATTAAAAGAGTCTCGTGGGTTCGATATCCGGACTTACTTAGCTGTACTAGAGTCGACTGGTTCACTTGCCGGTTAGTAGTTTAGTTAAGTTTAGGAGTCTAGAATTTATTACCTAGTGTCTAGATTAGAATAATTTTAGTTAATAATATTCAACTACTTTTAGCACATCAAATACCAACATCCTGATTATATCTAATTCCGTTGGATATTTTTAGTAGGTCTTTCTAAATCGATTTCGTGTTTATTCTTGTTAACTAGTGTATGTTGCACAAAATCCCGGTCTTGACAGAATTCGAATATGAAATAACGTCGGGCTCGGGTAATAAAAGTCGTGTGTATAGTCGGGTGTCGAAGATGAAATCCGTATTTTGAAGAAAATTCATAAGTTTATAGTGAAGAATGAGATGATTGTGGTAGGGGTTTAATGATGGATATATAAAGAGAAAAATGGAAAAAAATAATTATTGTAAACGGTCATAAGATCGTTGGAATGCAAGGGGCCACAACGCCTCCCCTATACCGCTCGACCTAGCCACAACACCTCGCCTCTCACCCACAAAGAATGGCCTAAAGCATATGGAAAGGTAACTACCATCGTTATGAAAAATCAGCCTTCATTGTTACTTCAAATTGTTCATCCAAAATGAGATTAATAAAAGGTTTTTAAGAAGAGAATCACGAACCTTATATAATTATTTCATAGAATATGTAGAACACAACATAGACTTTGTAACTAACCCAATAAATTAAGACAATGGTTGTTGTAAAGATATCTTGCCCTCACATGTCGGAGACACACCGTCACGAACGAGACATTGATGATCAGTTGACGTCGACACGTCGATGATTGAAAACATGTTAAAATAGAATGTGGATATCATTGGACAAAGTAAAGACTTTCTTTTGAAACCTTGTAACGTTGATCATAATACTACATGATTAGTATAAAAATTGATAGTATTGTAAACGTTTTGGAGAACCATCATTCACAAATTAAGCTCAACAAAAAACCTTTAGATTTTCATTAATTTTAATTACAATACAAATACAAATGTGGAGGAAACAAAAAAAAACATTACATAAAATAAAATTACATAGTTGAATCAAGAAAACATTAATACATAAATAAATGAAAGCAATATAAAACGGGTGTTGGTTGTGGATTTCTATTAAACAGAGGTCCCTTAAAACAGATTTTGAACCACCTAGGTGAACCGTCTGTCTCTCAGGATACAACAGCCGAAACAGTGTGTAGTGATAGAATTAGTAATTGTTTATATTTACCATTTATATTATAAATTACAAATTTTTAATATTTCATTTTCTTTTTGTTTTTTAAATGTTGTTTTTTGAAGCATCTTCTTGTTGAAGTCAGACGCCATGATAATCTTGGCAAGACATGGTTTGTTAAAGTAAGGAGTTCTGGTGGTTCAAAAACAATCTTTAAAGTTAAACCGGAAAGCAAAACCGAAAATCATCGCTTTATTCTAATCGAACGGAAAGATTTGTGCTGAACGATGACTTTTTTTTTGGACACAAGTTAACTCTTCGTTATATAAAGAATAATTTTGTTTGCAGATTACGAAAACAAATTCACTTTGAATTGTTTTATCATTTCATGATATTTCTTACGAATGTCATTTCGATATCAATTGTACACTTTCAAAGCCTTTGAGCGCTTTTTTTTTATATTTCATTTATGTGTACGTCTTTTTGTTGATACATGTTTTGTGCGTCTCGGTCTTTATTTGTCTTTTAATGTATTTGTCTTATTATATATGGGGTTTAATGTAAATAATGCCATTCGCTCTCTTGTGAGTTACATTCGTTACCCTGTAACGAATATAACACATTCGTAATAATGTAAGCTCATTCGTTAACCCTATTTAACGAATGAGATAACGAATGTTGGGCTATTCGTTATATTTAAATGTATTAACGAATAAATGAGTCATTCGTATGTTTTAATGTAACGAATGACACATTCGTTAAGTGTTAAATTAACGAATGTGGTCATCTCTATATATACCCCTGTAAACTATTCAATAAGGTAACAGTTCAAAAAAAAAAGAAAAATTTGATACCCCAAAATTTAAGTTAATCGTGCTTAATGTAAATTTTCAACTAGTTTCAGTTGAATTTAACGTAAAAATCCGTTTAATTTAAAGATTACCGATCTTTGGTTGATCGGGTATTTTAATGTAAAGTCAATTGAATCATTAATGGGCTTAATTGGATTGTTAATGAAATTAATTGATTATTTAATTCACTAAAAACCCTAACTGGTTTTTAATATTATTTAAATCCTTAATGAGATCTTTATCTCATTCGTTAAGGATAAGTGGTGATTCGTTAATTGGTTTAACGAATATAAAGCCATTCGTTATTTAAACTTAACGAATAAGTCTCTTATTCGTTATATTGACATTGTTGGGACGTATTTTGTGGTTTATGCTTGTTGTTTTAAGCTTAGTTTTGGATAATTTGGGCTTTTGATTGTAAACCGAGATCTGTTGATCTTGGTGGGATTTTGGGTAAGATTGGGCCTTGTTGGTAGAGTATATATATAGAACATAAGTTAACGGTTTATGGTTGTTCATTGATTATCTTTTGATTGTGTAATTGTTACGGGCTTAAGCACCCGTATAATATACGTGTGTTTTGAAGCTTCTTTATTGTTTTTAGTGTGTTCTTGTTCGTTTCTCACAGAATCAACTTAGTAGTTAGTTTCCGCCTAACTGTTAAGTATATTGATATCACGCTGAAAGATCCGCCACGGGACTTACAATTGGTATCAGAGCCTATGTCTATTCTAGGCTCGGTTATTCGTGATATCAAGGATTCTGTAGTTGATCTAAGGAGATTTTGTTGTGTTAGTGGTTTCTGGATCTCGAAGAAGACTGTTTTTCGTGTTCTTCGGGTGGCAAAAGCTTAGTTCGGAATAGATTTTGGTATATCTCATATTTAATTTGAATCCCGCTATTCTAGGGATTTAGTTAAATATTCAAGATTTACCATATCTTGAGCTGTTCTAAGTTCTTGGGTTTATTTCGTAGTTTTCTGGAAGATTTCAAGGTTCTCGGTCAGCATTCAAGGTCTTCGGGAAGATTTACATGTTCTCGGTGTGAATTCGTCGTTCTCGGGAAAGTTTGCGTGTCCTCGTATATTGTTGACGGTTCTCGGTCAACATCTTGTGTTCTCGGACGAAATTCGCTGTTTTCGGTCTTCCTATTAAGTTTTCGATTAAGGATACTATGGATCAATCAGATGTCATTATGTCCTCAAATGCATCACTCCATCAAGAGCTTGATTCCATCATGGGAACTACCACTCGTGTGTCTCGTTTACTGAAATCAGACGGGTTTGCTTAGTGGAAATTCAGATTTGAGAAGTACGTGAAAGAAAAGGATGCAAAGATGTGGAGGAGCATAGTTAGAGGTCCTCGGGCTATTACCTATCAAAGAGAGGGCTTCGAAGAGGTTGAGACAAAGCCAATTGAGTTGTATACTAATGCTAATTTTGAAATTGTTGAAGAAGATGAGAAGGCTTTAGCCACCTTGACCATGGCACTCTCACCCGAAATTGCCTTGGGATTTAGTGAGTTGAACTCCGCCAAAGGTCTCTGAGAAGCTCTCATTGAGGTGTTTGAGGGTAATGAGGACATGAGGAGAAGTAGGCAAGATCTCCTAAGACAACAATTCAACATGTTCAATCATGTGTTAGGAGAATCTTTGGAGAAACAACTTCGCCGGTTCATCTCGTTGATCACGGAGATCAGGTCCGCAAATATCAATCTCACATCTGTCGAGATCAACAACAAGCTGGTTAACTCACTGCCTCAGAGTTGGGACCTGAATGTGGCTGTCATCAAGAAGACCAAGGATCCGTCCAGATTGACTCTATCGGAGGTTTTGGCAATTATCAAGGCTTGTGACATGGATGACAAGCAACATGCCATCAATCATGCTAGTACGTACAACACTGCATGTTATGGCACCCCGGCTAATAATGCACTGGTCTCTCAAGAAAACTTCTCATTGTTCGAGTCAGCCACCTCAACCACACCAACCTCAACAGACCTTCTACATGTTTAGATATTCACAAAGTCAATCTATCCCTAGTTCTACACCAGCTACTCCTGTGTTCTTTCCGCAACAAATTACTGCACCGAAATCACAAGCCTCTATGGCCACCTCCATCCAGTCTCACACTCAAATTCCCATTATCTCAAAGGAGACTCAGGAGAACATAGCCCTAATGGTAGGTTTTATGAACTGCTATAATGCTTTTCTTGCTGGAGACTTGGTGCAACCCGCGGTAGCTGCTGAGCTGGATTGGATACATCTTGGCGATGTGGAGGAAATGGATATCTCATGGCAAATAGCCATGGCTGTTTTCAGGGCCAAGAAATTCACCAAAAGGACAGGCAGGAACAATTGGAATGTGCGTGCTAATTAGAAAGTCGGTTTCGTTAAGAATTCTCTAAGGTGTTACAACTGTCATGAGATGGGTCATTTTGCTCGTGAATGCACAAACCCGGCTAAAGAATGAAATAGAGAAAGAGCAATGGTCTCGGTGAATGATGGAAGAGAAGAGAATGTGACTAGTTCAAGTGCGGGTGAGCGAGGTTTAATGGTTTAGAATTTCTCCTGGGAGGATCAGATGGTAGCTCTGAGTTTGGGTAATGAAGTTGCATATTTTGTTGAGATGGATGCTGATGAAGAGGAGAATGAAGCTGAGGAGCAGGTGATGGATCTTCA
Organism: Bidens hawaiensis; assembly: GCF_021521415.1. NCBI lineage: Eukaryota > Viridiplantae > Streptophyta > Magnoliopsida > Asterales > Asteraceae > Bidens > Bidens hawaiensis. Next base: position 40,114 of record NW_027502259.1, read on the forward strand.
GCTTGCTTTCATGGCTTTCACCTCCACCAAACAAACTAAGGTAAGTTCTGTACTCTGTTCTCAATCATGCATTGATAAAGTAGGATTGTACAAATTGCATAACAGTAAATGGAGGGTGTAAAATGTGAAAACTCAACTCTTAAGAAACTGGAAAAGGCTTTAAATGATAAACTAGAGGCACAAAAACAAGATTTCTCTAAACTCCAAAAAAGATTTTAGCATAAAGCGCTGTCACCATTTAGATGCCAAACATAAAATAGCTGAACTAACTGCGTAGTTAGAAGCATCTAGACTGGAGATAGTTAAACTAACGAATAAGTTCAAAAATGCTGAATTTAATTTTAAGAAATTTGATGTCTATAGTGCTGTTGTTGACTCAATTATAGAAAATCAATTGAAATGGAAAGAAAATAAGGGCGTGGGTATTGGATATAGCATGGTTCCCCCTCCATACAATAATAATTATACTAGTCTTCCTTTACCAAGGATGAGGTAGAAAAGGAAAAACACATGTAATATGGTAAGTTAACTGCCTCTGGCAAGAGCATGGTTGATATAGACTCGGCATCTGAATCAACCTCAGGGGTGAACGAATCTAACATGTCTAGCTCATGTGCAGATGAAGTAACAATTGAGAACTGGACTGAGGAAGATGATGAATCACCTATTGACTTCTCTGTCTCTTTGAATTTGCCTGTTTTATCTGTTTTAAACCATAATACTTTTGATGTGTGTGTGGGCTCTATTTTTAAAAGCAAAGACAATCGTTTGGTTTCTTCTTCTAAAATTTCAGAAGGCAGTGATCTGTCCTCTAATAAAATTGATGAACTTAAAAACCAACCTAAACATTCGTCAACTAAGTTTGTGAAAGAAAAAGGATCTTGTAATGTTAAATGTGATGTTCTTAATGATAAATCCAGAAATGGAAAAACAAGCTCACACAACAGATCGAGACCGGGAATCGGCCACAATGATTTTTATGTTAAGAAACAAACCTGTTTCAACTGTGGTATTCCCGGTCACATTGCTAGAAATTGCTCTTGTCTCCCATACGTTCCTTATTATAAACGCTATCAGAGGACCATGTCTCATGATGCCTACAAAAACTTTTGTTCAAATAATTCAAGGCATCATGACACAAGGCACTTTGAAGGCAATTGGAGAAGAGTCAAGGCTGACAGGTTAAGCTTTCATAAGACCAAGCCCATTGTAACACCAAGGCGAAATGAAAACTCGATTTCGGTCTAGAGACCAAAGTGGATCTCTGAGCCGAAAACGTATAAAAGAAAAAAGCTAACCAAGTTTTCTGTCCGCAAACCAGAGACTAAGACAACCACGTGTGTAAATCATAAAGTTTTCAAACTGAAATACGAATGGTTGCCCAATTCTCCGGTAGCAAAGTCCTCAAAGTCTTCTAATTCGATTTTTGATAATAATGAGGATATGTCATGGCAACCTGTTACAAGGTTATCCAAGTCAAGTCTACCCAGAACTGCAATGGACTGGGTACCTAAAACTAACTAATCTCGCATTATGTATAGGAATAGCTATGGAATAATATTATCAGACCATGGTTTGTTGATAGTGGCTGTTCCAGGCACATGACGGGGGACATATCTCAGCTGAGTGACACTCAAATATTTAACGGCGGATATTTTTATTTTGCGGGAGGAGAGAAAGGGAAAATTCAAAAGGGTATAGTAAGTGATGGGGTTTTTGAAATTCGAAAACATTAACTATGTTCCAAAGTTAATCACAGTCTGCTCAGTGTGCCGCAGATTTGTGATAAGGGATTTTCTACTCATCTCATCAACAAAGAATGTTTGTTTCTAAAACTTGATATTGTCATTGTTAAAAACCAGGTACATCATTCTAAAACCAAGCACATCGATATTAAAATTCATTTTATCCGTGATTGTTACAACCGGAAACTAATTCATCTTGAACAGATCCACACTGATAATAATGTGGCGGACCTATTTACAAAACCGGTCGGAACAGCCAAATTCAATGTGCTTGTAGGGTTTCTTAAGATGTTACGTTTTGAACACTGAGTATTTTTGAGGTTAAATTTGTACATAAATATTTTTGAGGTTAAGTTTGTACAAATTTAGGGGAAGAAAAACACAAAAATGAAAAAAGAGTGTGTGCGCGTGTTATATTAAGAAAAAGAGTTTTTTTTTTTTTTTTTTTTTTTTTTTTTTTTTTTTTAGCTTAACTATTGTTTTAAGTTCTTTCACTGAAAATTATGTCGGCCGCCTAAAGTTTGGGGGACACATTTTATGTGTTTGGTCCTATCGTCTACCTGTAGACTCATAGGATAGCCATTCACCTGAAAACTGAAGGTAACTGGGGTGATTGGATTTAAATTTGTCTTCGAGATTACCATATGGGAAGTGATATTAATATTTAGCTATAGCTTATTAAAAGCTCAAAATATTTTCAAATGAAAATTGATCCAACTTTTGAAAAATGATAGAAAAATTGATTTTGCGTGCATAACGTGTGAAGTTATTAAGCTAATAAAGACTTTTGATAAGTCATTGATGTGTATGGTAGCTTTCTATGATAAGTAAAAGTTTAAAGTGATATAAACTAAATCTGCTAAACTTCTTGTAACGTCCGTAAATTGTCGTTAGAAGGGTCTATGCCTAACAAAGATTGTATCTTCAACCGAGACTCGTTCTGTTATCTTCAGGGACCCTCTGGTCGTTCTCATAAGTTAATTTTCGTAACCTTTCATCCAAGTTATCACAATTTCAAACTTGAGGGGCTAGAGTGCAAATTACATTATAATAACCAAAACCCTTTTCTTCCCCCTCTTGCTGTCCGATCGGCGCCACCACCATCAGCCTCACCTCGTTTTTCGTGCAGCTCCAGCCGAGTTCCAGCCCTCCCGAGACTTGTTCCAGGTCGGTATTATATTATTACAACTCTTTTTAACCATGAAACCCTTTATTGAACACGTTAGGGTTAAGTTTTGGTCATAATGATTTATGACAGATTCGTACTCGTTTATTGTTCGGTCCGTAAATCGAAGAAAGTTTATTGTTTTTGATCGATTTTTGTTTCTATGATGTTCTACTTCGAGTCTAGTTTCCAGAAAGGTATAATACGTAATTTTTGGACGAGATTTGAATAATTTTTATGATTTTATAAAATCGAGTGTCAAAGCTGATGCGGGATGACGGATTCCGGTCTGTCTTCCCAAAATCATAACCCTTTTTCGACAAGCCTAAATTGGTTGGTTCCACTTCTGGAAGTTAATATTTTGTGTTAGGAACCAAACCCAATTGGAATCATTTAATTTGGCTGGGCAATGAATTTTATTAAAATAAAACCATTTCGTTGCGCATTGAAATAGCTGTACATACCTTTCTGTGATGGAGGAATTTTAAAGATTTTTTTGTCCACTAGAAAAATATAATAAAAATAATTTTATAAACCTAAGAAATTTATTAAAGTCTGGTAAAAATTTAAAAATTTATTTCAAAGGCTATCCTAGGTAATTAAATGCATCTTCGCATGCTAAAATCTGCCCGTTTTACTTGTTATTGATCGATAAGTTCGTTTTAGGCTTAACCGGTGGATGTTCAATTGTGTTCTTGTCGGGGCTGTTTGATGTGAGTTTTTGCACCAAAATCTTCCTAGGTATGTCCCATATAACATACTTTAAAATCATGTCTTTTGGTATTCGTTTGATTGGTCAACTAGTTGTTGTTTGAAAGATAGTTTTCGGTTGGCTAGAATGGTAGACTGTTGCGTTTAACGCGAGGGATGAAGTAAGTGATGACCAATTCAGTTCGGATAGCTTCGGTTTAATATACGGGCTGTTGGAAAATGATTTTTATAAGTATTGGGGCTGAATTGGTTGTCAGTTACTCAAACGGGTCGGTACAACGCGCATTTGTGTTTATTGAATAGTTAGTGTGTTGTGCTTGCGAGTTACCGACCCATTTGACTCGTGTAGCGTCGTGTGGACTTATTGGCTGTGAATTTATCATATTGGGTCCACACGGGGCTGAGTTGGATGTTAACTGCCTAAACGACTCTTAAACGCGCGTGTTAGTATCACCTAGTGCCTCCGGGGATAATTTAGGAATTCTTTACTCCCGGGAGTATCTATGGGTTGTGTTGGTAAACTTAAGGCCCCGGGGGCTGTTGTGATTGAGTTCGATGAGGTCGAGGCTTTAGGTAACTCGAACCATGTTAGAGCGTCTCGTAGGATACACGAGTCATCTTGATGTCAATAGTATTGATTGTATGTAAACCGACAGGAGTTTGAGTTGTGGGGCTACGTAGGGATCCTCTAGCTTGTGGTGAAATCATACCTTGTATTAGGTGAGTTCATGATGCCCCTTTTTAACTCTTTTTACGTTTTGGGCTGACATACACACTCAATTACAGTTTTACCCGATTTTACTTGTTAAAACAATTTGAAGATCATTGTATTGTTTTGATAATGTTTGTGCAATTATGAAAACCCAGTGTGAGTTACATTCTGTGCCTTAGGATATTTTAGACTCGTTTGGTCATAAATTCTTTAAGGTTATATACCTGGTTATGGTCTAGATTCGAGGATGTTAATAGGCTTGGTAGTAATTGAACACGAGTAGACCTATTTACTTAGTTCATGTATTGAACTAATTATTATATATTACCTTATGGCCCATAGGCTTACTTGTAATATGGTATATTTTGGGATGATATATATATATATATATGTATGTATGTATGTGCATGTGTTACCCTATGGCCTATGATTAGTGATGTTAGTTAGCCATTCGTGACTAAGGAGGGTTTACTTACGATGTGGTATAGTTTGGGATCATATATATGTATGAGTATGTGTTACCTTATAGCCTACGGTTGTGTGATGACATTTAGTTCCTTGTGACTAAGAATGATGTGAGCAGGCTTATTGATGTGTGTGTGCATGGTGATTACGGCCAGGTCAAATATATTACTCGGGTTTTCAAATCCTGTGGTGGAGAGGCCCGCGAGGCGTGATCATCATTTTGGCGGGTCAAATATATTACTCAGGTTTTAAAATCCCGTGGTGAAGAGGCCTGTTGTATGTTAAACCGTGATCGGGTCAAATATATTACTCGGGTTGTACTCGTGGTAGAGAGGCCCGTATCACTTGATTGGATGTGTAAGCCGTGACCGAGTCAAATATATTACTCGGGTTTGACTCGTGGCGGAGAGGCTCGTGTCACGTGCTTAGGTCTTACCGCGTCCGGGTTAAATATATTACTCGAGTCTTGACTCGTGGTGGAGAGGCCCGTGTACGTGTGTTCGACGATGTATGTATTATTTGGTGAACTAAATTTATTTATTTTATTATTATCCTCTCTTCTTTTTAGAGCTATAACTTTGAAATAAAAGTATGAATTATTGTTTACGAAAACTTGAACTCACTCAGCTCTAGCTGACTTTGTGTGTATGTTAGACTAATTTTCAGGTTAAGAAGTGGATGTTACTGCTTGGACGTGCTAGATGCTACTCGGAGTTGAAGGCATTTCTAGTCGAGGACTTCTAATAAAACAAAAACATTTTATTTTATTTAAACTTTGGGAATATGTCCCCGTTTTCTGGGGTTTTTGATGCTGGTTAATTTCCGCTGAATTGGTTTGAATAAATCAAATTTCTTCGGTTTTAAATTTTTGTGAATTTTGAACATGATTACCAACTGTAGGATTCCCGGGGTTCGGGGTCTTACATCTGTGGAGAGTCATTTTGAAGATGAGTGCATGTTTCTAGGTACATCTCTCCGAATGATAGGCAGCAAAGTAATTACCCAGACATACACGAGCCCGTTAGTGACTTGATCGCCAAGCTAAAAAGAAAAAAATTATATTTTGTATCATTCAATTTTTTTAAAAAAGGATTAAAGGGGCTCCAGGGAACTACAGGGGTGGGGCATACAAGTAAGTCCTAAACACCCTGAATGTAAGGCTTGTAAGTCCGGATGGCATGTAAGTCCAATGTTCAACCTTAAAGCCTAAAACTCTTTTTGTATAGAAAATTTATTTGATCAAGCACTAGGGGGTTGGAGTCAAATTGGGGTGTTCTGGGGAAAGCCAAATACACTTTGAGAAGAGATAAGGGGCATCATGGGTCCATAAGTGCTGTCCATATTAGCTTTATGCCTAATTGAACTTAATCATATCACTGGCGCAATGAAAGTTATACTAAGTTCCAATACCTGTCATCAACCTTTTTAGTATGTCAAAATAACGCTGAAAATGGATCATTGTGAAAGTATCTTAATCAATATGATTTCATGTTCGGATCTTTTCTTAAAAAGGGGTTGCTCATTTTTAAACAGCTGAAATTTGATCCCAATATATGTTAAATACTCTGAAGGCTGGATAGGTAAATTAATTTTGTTGTTAAGTTTAGTTTTATTCTATTTTATTTTTATTTTTTTACCTCGTACTTACTCATGTCGAAACTAGTGTCTTTAAGAAGTCAACTTTTCAATCGGGTTTTATTAGACCAATCCTTTGGCCCAACTGGTGTCTTGATTCCTTGCCTGGTTAAATTAGTCAAAGGGGTTCTTTCTCGGCCGAACGAATCTTCTTGTTCTCGGCTCATGATAATGGTTCTCGGCCCATACATGTTCTCGGTACATGTGTGTTCTCGGCGCAGATGGAAGCGTCTTGGAAGTTTAAAAGTCACTCATTACACTCTATTAATCATTCTCGATATTTGTAACTTCCAATATCTTCCAAAATCCTCTTAAAGTATAACCATCACATCCTTCATCTACTCGCCGCCTTCAATCCTTTCTTATCCCCTCATGCTCTTAAGCGGATTTCTTAAAAGGTAAGGAAATCTAACCAAAATGTTTCCATAATCAGCATGGTTGACGGATTTGTAGTGATGTTTGATTGTGATATTGGATGCATTCGGTTCATGAGTTTGGTAAGTTGATTTGATTTCTCTTGAAGTTACTGAATGTTGTTTTAGTCATCATTTACATTTACAGGTTTAATCATCTATGGTGATTAGTGATATGGAGATGGCGATGAATAGTGTTCTCAGGTTTTTGGTATGGACTGATCAGATTCTCCTGATCAACCAGAGAGATTTTCGGATCAAAGATATTTTGAGGGGTTCTCGGTCAATCCATGACCAAGGTTTCGTTGGTTCTACCCAAGATACATCGTATTTGACGCTTCTGAGTCAATCAAGCCTAATATTTGTTGCTGCTTTCATTAACAAAATTCATGTCTATCCACCTCTATTGGGAAGTAGCATGAATTGTGCCGGATTACTGGTCGAGGCTATTATTATCGGAATAAAGGCCCTAAATAAGACACTCAACTTCCAAGTGTCTTTTTAGAAGCCACAGTATATACGCCGAAAGGAAGAAGATGAAGATATATATGCTTGTTAAACGCGTCCAGTTGGAATTTTTGAGACAAGGCTAAAGTCAAGCAAGAAACCAAGGGGGAGATTGTTGGGACGTATTTTGTGGTTTATGCTTGTTGTTTTGGGCTTAGTTTTGGATAATTTGGGCTTTTGATTGTAAACCGAGATCCGTTGATCTCGGTGGGCTTTTGGGTAAGATTGGGCCTTGTTGGTAGAGTATATATATAGAACATATGTTAACGGTTTAGGGTTGTTCATTGATTATCTTTTGACCGTGTAATTGTTAAGGGCTTAAGCACCTAACGTATAATATAAGTGTGTTTTGAAGCATTTTTATTGTTTTTAGTGTGTTCTTGTTCGTTTCTCACAGAATCAACTTAGTAGTTAGTTTCCGCCTAACTGTAAAGTATTGTAAGACCCCGAATCCCGGGAATCCTACAGTTGGTAATCATAACCAAACTTCACAAAAATTTAAAACCAAACCAATTCATCTTACTAAAAGTCGGTTCAGAGTACTAAACAGCAGAATAAGGAATATCAAATTTATCAAAACTAGGAAAATGTGATTTTAAACCCATGGCAAGTCATTTATTTTAAAACTTGTTCAGAGTAGAAATCAACGGAAAAGTCGTAATTGATCAAACAAGTTCCGAAAACCCGAGAGTTGTGCCCAAAACCAAATCTAAATGTATTTAAATAAAATTGAAAAGAACAATGTTCATCAATAAAACTTTCCGACTAAATATGCCTTCAACTGTCCTAGTAGCCTCGAGCACGTCCAAGTAGTAAGCATCCTCCTCCTAACATGAAACTCACACTAACATACACACAAAGTCAGCTTGAGCCTAGTGAGTTCAAGTTTTAATAATTCACATTTAAATAAATCATTCCAAGGGTTTTAAAATAAAACGGATACAATAGTTAGGCCATCATCAACAGTTAGTAGTCATCCAAGTATTAACATCAGGGTCGAGCACACGTACAACCCAAACACGTAATATCCAAGTAATAGCATCAGGGTCGAGCACACGTACAACCCAAACACATATCATCCCATCCGATGGTGATCATGCCACACGAGCCTCCCCCCTTACGGGCTTTTCAAGGCCCGCCATAGGATTTAAGAACCTGAGTAGTATAGTTTGGCCGGGCAAGATCACCATCATCCGCATGCAAACACAAAGCAGGCATACGCAAACATCCTTAGTCAACAACGACAAATTAACATCGCCAATTATTGGCCATAAAGTAACGCATGTATAAACACGCGTACATATATATGTATATATATATATATATATCATCCCAAATATATCATTATGAAAGTAAACCTATGGTCATAAAGTAACACCTGCATACACGTTCATAAATATCATCTCATGACATACTATAATACAAGTAAGCCTATATCCTTGAGTCTAGACCATAAGTAATATCTATAACCTTATAAAATATATAACCATAAACGAGCCTCAAATATTCTAAGGCATAAAATATAATTCACCCATATTTTCATGAACCCACAAACACAAGTAAGGCCATATAAAACCATCCAATTAGTTTAAGCGAGTATAGTCGGATAAAATTTTAATATGGTGTGTATGCTAGCCCAAAACGTAAAAAGAGTAAAAAAAGGCATCATGAACTCACCTGACACAAGGCACGAATTCACCACGAGGTAGAGGACCCCTAAGTATCCCCACAACTCAAACGCCTGTCGGTTTACATACAATCATTACTAACGACACCGAAAGGACTCGTTTACCCTACGAGACGTTCTAACGTAGTTCAAGTAACCTAAAGCCTCGACCTCATTAAAATCAATCATAACGGCCCCTAGGGCCCTACATTTACCGACAGGACCCATAGATACTTTCGGAATAAATAATTCCCAAATTACCCCCGGGAGCACTAGGTGTTACTAACACACGTGTTTAAGAGTTGTTTAGGCAATTAACATCCAACTCAGCCCCGTGTGGACCCAATATGATAAATTTACAGTCAACAAGTCCACACGACGCTACACGAGTCAAATGGGTCGGTAACTCGCAAGCACAACGCACCAACTTTTCAATAAACGCGAATACGCTTTGTACCGACCCGTTTGGTTAACCGACAACCAATTCAGCCCAATACTTATAAAAGTTATTTTCCAACAGACCGTACATTAAACCGAGGCTATCCAAAATGAATTGGTCATCACTAACTTCACCCCTCGCGTTAAACGCAACAAATCACCATTCTAGACAACCGAAAACTAGTTTTCAATCTACAACTAGTTGACCAATCAAATGAACACTAATGGACATGATTTTAAAGTATGTTTTATGGGACATACCTAGGAAGATTGTGGTGCCAAAACTCTAGCCGAAACAGCCACGTAACTGCCCAATTGGACAGCCACCCGGCATGCCTAAAACACGCGGTTTAACGACAAATAAACGAGCCATAAGGATGAGTGAAGGTGAAAAAGAGTTGTAGACATTTAGTACCGACCTGGAATCAAACTTGCAAAGGCTGGACGGTGGTTGATTGCACACAAAACGAGGAGGAGGGGGGGCTGTTGGGTGCCGATCGGAGTTAGGGTTAGGGGTTAGGGTTTAATTTTTTTTATATAAAATATATTAACAGTATAACATTCTGGCCCCTCCACTTTACTAAGGGTTGAACTTGTAAGAAAAGTTAAGAAATCCAACTTATGGGAACGACTAAGAGGTCCCCGAAGATTCAGGACAAGTCCCGATAGAAAATAGAATCATACGAGGCATAAACATCTTTTCTTTTCTCAACAAAATTTTACGGGTGTTAAAAGTCTATCCTCCTTAGAATGGGATTCGTCCCCAAATCCCGCTATACAGGAACGCACGCAAATTGAGACAACTCCCACCCCTCTAATCATACACTGGACTGGTATAAATAGGACTTCTACTGAATGATAGCATACTACGTTCTAGATAAACTATTTCACACAAAAGCTTTCAAGAGGAAGAGAATTAAGCGGTAATATTTTAACGAATAATACGAATACAAGGCATTACCTGAAACCGTTTCCGCGTCCTCCCTTGCCTCATTCTTAGCGATATTGAAGGCCCTAGCCTTAGCCTTTGGTTCGCCTTCCAACTTGACTCTAGAAGAATTACCCCGCTCAGAACATCCCGCCTTATACTCAGTAGACCGAGAGGCCAAATGACCAAACCCCTCACACCGGTAACAAGTCAACGACGGGCACTTGTGGTGGGGGGGTCCAGTCTCCCCACAACGAAAACAAGGGATAGTCCCAAGCCTACACTCCCCCCTATGTGGTTTTCCACACTTCCCACATCTATCGCTATACCCCTTACTCTTACGATCCGACGTCTCCGTCCTCGCTTTCTTCCCAGCTGACACAGAACCATTGCCCCCTGTAACGCTTGCCATTGGAGTTAGAGCTCGGGTTCCTATCTTTTTCATATTCAGTTGGGCTCACCATCTCTCTCTGTTCATATAATGTATACTGCCAGGGTAACCACTGAATGGAAAGAGCTCATGCCGGTGGTCACCACACCCTACGGACATCTACCGGAATACCCTTCACGTACTTTTTGATTCTTTTACTTTCAGGTGTAACTAGATCGGGACATAAACGAGGCATTTGGTTGAATTTTGTAGTATATTCTCGATGTGGCATGTCACCCGCTTCTAAAACTAAGAACTCCTGCTCCACCTTATCTAATTCGTGCAGAGGGCAAACATGATGGATAACCAACTGCTTCAACTCTTCCCAAGCCATCCTCCTAATGGAACGATCACCCATAGCTTGAGCTAGATTATCCCATCAACACAGCGTCTTGGAACGAAGCAAGGCAGTAGCATAAGTCACCATGTCCTCCCCTTTGCATTTACTGACCCTCAATACGGCTTCCATCTCTCTAACCCACTGATGAGCTGCCAACACATCTTTAGTACCATTGAAAGCGGGAGGGTCACACTTCTTGAAATTTCCATACGAACAACCTCTGGTAGTCACACTAAACGCACGAGCTTCTTCCTCCTCATCACTTGGTACCACTACCTCGTCTTCAACCTGAGTCTCTTGACCCTTTCCCTGCTTATCCGCACTCTTACCAACCATTGACTCTTTGGCAAACCTAACGGCCTCAGCAACAATCTCAAGAATAACGCTATGAAGAACCTGATAAACCTCATCTGTGATAGCCGCGCGTATAGCAAGGCCTAAAGCGGGGCTATCCTCCTCCTCCTGAATCGGGGTCTCTTCCTGCTGGGGAGTCGGGTTCTCTCTCTCAGTCTCGACACGTGGCTTATGACCACGGCCAAGAACACTGGGACGACCTCTCTTAGCAATTGAGTATTAACCATGACTTATTCCTACAAAGACAGAATTTTAACATGGTCAAGTACAAGTAGTATTAAGAACATGGAGGGTAACAGTAAACTTCTAATAACGTTGAACAAGTGTTATTAATTGTTTAACTCACCTGCCCACCCCTGACCCTAACCACATTAGCCTTCTATCTAACATTTAAGCAATTAATCATATAATGGAACTGTTGAAACTCAAAAGAATGACTAAACAATTAAGGCTACCTCTTGGCGTGCAGCTACTAGCGGTTGGCATGTCTAGTCTTTTCTCTTACAGTTCGAGTCCAAACACTCGGGAATGCGTGGATCCCTCGAACCAGGGCTCTGATACCAACTTGTAAGACCCCGAATCCCGGGAATCCTACAGTTGGTAATCATGTCCAAACTTCACAAAATTTTAAAACCAAACCAATTCATCTTATTAAAAGTCGTTTAAGAGTACTAAATAGCGGAATATGGAATATCAAATTTCTCAAAACCAGGAAAATGTGATTTTAAACCAATGGCAAGTCATTTATTTTAAAACCTGTTCAGAGTATAAATCAGCGGAAAAGTCGTAATTGATCAAACAAGTTCCGAAAACCCGGAGTTGTGCCCAAAACCAAATCTAAATTTATTTAAATAAAATTGAAAAGAACAATGTTCATCAAAGAAACTTTTCGACTAGATATGCCTTCAACTGTCCCAGTAGCCTCGAGCACGTCCAAGCGGTAAGCATCCTCCTCCTAACCTGAAACTCACACTAACATACACACAAAGTCAGCTTGAGCCGAGTGAGTTCAAGTTTTAATAATTGACATTTAAATAAATCATTCCAAGAGTTTTAAAATAAAACGGGATACAATAGTTAGGCCATCATCAACAATAAGTAGTTATACTTATATATATATATATATATATATAAACATATATATATATATATATATATATATAAACATACATATAATTATATCCCTATAGATATCATCGAAGTATTAACATCAGGGTCGAGCACACGTACAACCCAAACACGTAATATCCAAGTAATAACATCAGGGTCGAGCATGCGTACAACCCAAACATGTATCATCCAATCCGATGGTGATCATGCCACACGAGCCTCCCCCTTACGGGCTTTTCCAGGCCCGCCACAGGATTTAAGAACCTGAGTAGTATAGTTTGGCCAGGCCAAGATCACCATCATCCGCATGCAAACACAAGGCAGGCATACGCAAACATCCTTAGTCAACAACGACAAATTAACATTGCCAATTATTGGCCATAAAGTAACGCATGTATAAACACGCGTGCATATATATATATATGTATATATATATATCATCCCAAATATATCATCATGAAAGTAAACCTATGGTCATAAAGTAACACCTGCATACACATTCATAAATATCATCTCATGACATACTACAATACGAGTAAGCCTATATCCTTGAGTCTAGACTATAAGTAATATCTATAACCTTATAAAATATATAACCATAAACGAGCCTCAAATATTCTAAGGCATAGAATATAATTCACCCATATTTTCATGAACCCACAAACACAAGTAAGGCCATATAAAACCATCCAATTAGTTTAACCGAGTATAGTCGGATAAAATTTTAATATGGTGTGTATGTTAGCCCAAAACGTAAAAAGAGGCATCATGAACTCACCTGACACAAGGCACGAATTCACCACGAGCTAGAGGACCCCTAAGTTTCCCCACAACTCAAACGCCTGTCGATTTACATACAATCATTACTAACGACATCGAAAGGACTCGTTTACCCTACGGGACCTTCTAACGTAGTTCAAGTTACCTTAAGCCTCGACCTCATTAAACTAAATCATAACAGCCCCCGGGGCCCTACATTTACCGACAGGACCCATCGATACTACCGGGAATAAAGAATTCCCAAAATACCCCCAGGAGCACTAGGTGATAGTAACACACGCGTTTAAGACTTGTTTAGGCAATTAACATCCAACTCAGCCCCGTGTGGACCCAATATGATAAATTCACAGCCAAAAAGATCACACGACGCTACACGAGTCAAATGGGTCGGTAACTCGCAAGCACAACGCACCAACTTTTCAATAAACGTGAATGCGCGTTGTACCGACCCATTTGAGTAACCGACAACGAATTCAGCCCCAATACTTATAAAAATCATTTTCAACAGCCCGTACATTAAACTGAGGCTATCCGAACTGAATTGGTCATCACTTACTTCACTACTCGCGTTAAACGCAACAAATCACCAGTCTAGACAACCGAAAACTAGTTTTCAATCTACAACTAGTTGACCAATCAAACGAACACCAATGGACATGATTTTAAAGTATGTTTTATGGTACATACCTAGGAAGATTGTGGTGCAAAAAATTTAGCCGAAACAGCCACGAAATTGCCCAATTGGACAGCCACCCGGTAAGCCTAAAACAAGCGGTTTAACGACGAATAAACGAGCCATAAGGATGAATTAAGGTGAAAAAGAGTTGTAGACTTTTAGTACCGACCTGGAATCAAACTTTCGGAGGCGGTACGGTGGTTGATTGCACGTAAAACGAGGAGGGGGGGCTGTTGGGCGCCGATCGGAGGTAGAGTTAGGGGTTAGGATTAAATTTTTTTTATATAAAATATATTTACAATATAACATTCAGGCCCCTCCACTTTACTAAGGGTTGAACTTGTAAGAAAAGTTAAGAAATTCAACTTATGGGAACGACTAGGAGGTCCCCGAAGATTCAGGACGAGTCTAGATAGAAAATAGAATCATACGAGGCATAAACATCTTTTCTTTTCTCAACGAAATTTTACGGGTGTTACAAGTATATTGATATCACATTGAAAGATCCGTCACAGGACTTACAGACATTCGCTTCCGTTGTGCATAACGAATGGAAGACATTCGTTTAACCATTTAACGAATAGATTGATTTTAATGTATCATTCGTTAAGATTTTAACGAATGACTCTTATATTCGTTATAAAGTTAACGAATAAGATAGTTAATGTAATATTCCTTAAAGTTTAACTAATGGAAACCTTATTCGTTTAAAAATTTTGAACGAATCAGGCTTATAATTTAACGAATGAGGCCATTTGTTAGTTCAAATTTGAACGAATGACCTCGGAATTTGTGAAATAATTGAGGTTTATAATCCCAAGGGCAGACGAATGGCCTTTCATTCGCCTGTTCCTATTTCATTGTCTCTCTAAACGAACTCTTGCAAAATTTTTGCAAAATCTCATACCTGCTTGTTATTACAATTGGTTAACGTTTTCTTGTTATACAGGTATGGACGATCACAATCATATACCATTTGGGGATTTCATCGGTGTTTAGAAGTTAACTGATAAGTTTTATATTCGCATATTAATAGAACAGTTAACAAACTACAAAATCTGTAATTGAATCAACATTCTGACAGATGATTAGTGTTTAATAATCTAAACAGGTTTCCGATCATGATTGGAGTGAATTGGTAAATGTTTTAGAAGATAAATGGTTTCTGATTTGAGAATCGTCGTTTTTGACTTCATTAAGTCAAAATTAACTGTAATTGTGACTTCTGTTAGTCAAACTAATTAATCAAGTCAGATTCGCTATTGTTATAATGAATGATAGACTGATTCGTTAACTTGTTAACGAATAACAATAGGATTTGTTATAGTAGCGAATGGGAGATTCTTGCTTTTAACGTATAAAGATAACGAATCAGAGTTGATTCGTTAAAGCATTAATCATTGATTCCTTATGATGACGAATGTTTTAATGTATAAGTATAATTCGTTAGTTTTTAACAAATGTACTTCTTTAATAATATAACGAATGTCTCATTCGTATGACATAACGAATGAGATGTCCTTTCGTTAATCAATATTCTATACTTGAATATGATACTAATGTTTATCTTTATTTTAACAGACATGGCAGAAGAGGCTATTCAAAATCTTGTTCCAGAACAAAATCCCGAGGCTAACCCTGAACAACAGCCTAAGCTCAAGATCAAGTCCAACCTGAACAAGCTCCAGTATTATTATCCTGGAATAAAAGCCATAACATTTGTGCTTTTCTAGAAACAGAATTTGAAGACTCACTTTTTGGAGGCATGATTCGTTTCTTATTACGCTCCAGGATATACAAGGCCATCTCTACTCATGCAATTGTTTATCAGAGTATACGTACTTTTTGGGATACTGCTAAATTTAACGAGACTGAGAAACAGATTGAGGCGGGAATTCAGGATAAACGAGTAGTGACAGATATTGGGGTTATTCGAGATTCATTGGGTTTTCATGATACAGTGGATAATCGATGCGAGTTTGAAAAGAGTTTGGTTCGTGGGTTATTTGAACGTGTGAGGTATAATGGTGATTTGGGTAAATCAATGTACAACAAAGCAAACTTGTGTGAACAATACAAGTATTTGCTTCACATGTTGATACATTGTCTCGGTGGATGTAAAGGTGGTTTTGATGAGTGCCGAGTGATGCCAAAATCTGCGTTTGTTGCCTTGGTGTTGAATAAACCATTCAATTTCTCTGAATTGTTTTATTATCACTTGAAGGAAAATCTCACGAGCCGTCTCAAGTTCCTGATGTACCTGAGATTTCTGCAGATGATGATTAATGATTTACTTCCTGATTTGATTAAAGATCAAGATGATGTCTTAAAGCTTGAAAGAATGAATGCAGAGACGATGACACGTTTACTATCTTACCGAGGTCAAAGTCTTGAAGAACGACCGAGGTATAAGCGTTTTTTCGGTCACCTTGCAAACATTGATTATGT
>NW_027502260.1:0-50021 GCF_021521415.1 Bidens hawaiensis
GAGTACGGCTTATCACCCCCAAACGGATGGACAAAGCGAACGAACGATCCAGACATTGGAAGATATGCTGCGCGCTGTGCGCGATCGATTTTGGAGGTAGTTGGGATACCCACCTTCCGTTGGTTGAATTTTCTTACAATAACAGTTATCACACAAGCCTCAAGGCAGCACCGTTTGAAGCGTTATATGGGCGCAAGTGTAGATCCCCACTGTGTTGGGCTGAAGTGGGCGACAAGCAAATGACTGGTCCAGAAGTGATCCAAGAAACAACAGACAAGATTTTTCAGATAAGGGATCGCCTTAAGGCAGCACGCGACAGACAGAAAAGTTATGCTGATATGAGAAGGAAACCGTTGGAGTTTCAAGTAGGGGATAAAGTACTTTTGAAAGTCTCTCCATGGAAGGGAGTCCCCCGTTTCGGTAAGCGAGGAAAGCTAAATCCGCGCTACATTGGACCATTTGAGATCCTGGAGAGGATCGGTCCAGTTGCTTATAAACTCCGTCTACCCGCCGAACTCAGTGGAGTTCATGATACGTTTCATGTATCCAACCTCAAGAAGTGTTTATCTGACGAAACGTTGATTTTACCGTTGGAAGAAATTCATATTGACAAACAGCTGCACTTCGTAGAAGAACCCATAGCAGTAACCGATTGGAAAGAACAAAAGTTACGCAGAAGCAAAATCAAGTTAGTAAAGGTTCAATGGAACTCGAGGCGTGGGCCTGAATTCACTTGGGAAAGAGAAGACCAGATGCGCACAAAATACCCACACCTCTTTCAGAACATGGCTTCTGCCAGCAACGTCTCCTAAATTTCGGGACGAAATTCGTTTTAACGAGGGGAGAATGTGACAACCGGTAATTTCCCAAACCCATAAGCTAAGTAATCAACCTAATAATTAGGTGATTGTAAATATTAAGCGCGTGCATTTGTTATGTGCGCCCTGCGCGAGCGCGCCATGTTAGTCAGCGCGTGCATTTGTTATGTGCGCCCTGCGCGAGCGCGCCATGTTAGTCAGCGCGTGCAGTTGTTATGTGCAACCTGCGCGAGCGCACCATGTTAAGAACCAGCGTGAGCATATGTTATATGCGCCATGCGTGAATGATTTGGCTTTATGTTTTCATGTAACTTAAACGTTATGTTGTCTATGGGTTGACCATCCCGCATGATGCTAAGGCGGGTGCATCCTACATCGTTTATGCGCGTGCGGAAGGGAACTAACCTACCCGCATGGCGGGAACGTTGAGAGCTAGTTTGTCTGAAGCTCCAAGATGGAATTGACTTCAACATGACTGATCACTATGTTGAAATACCAAGACCACCTGGAGAATCTACAAATGAAACTCAAATGTCCCTAACTGCGAGAAGGTTACGCACCTACCCGCAGCAAAACATGTCCTATACGCAGAAAGCTATGCGCACCAAGTTATACGCGCAGAACACTTGGTCTATTCTCCAGTTAAGGAGATTACTCCCGCCCGAAAGGAAACAGTAGCGTGTTTCAGAGATTTTCCACTTTTTACTGTACACTGACAAAAGTACCTGAAAAAGCACACTGTAACATGAAAAGTCAACTGTCAGCCACCCTATTCTCACCAACCCAGACCTGCATGTTCTGTCCAAATCAAATCAAAATCTTTTATCCACCACTCCACTCTTAAGTAAATAATAATAACTTCCATACTTTATCATCATTACATTTAGATATGAAAAGATTTCAATCCCCTAAAGCAAGGATTGTGTTCCCTTGAGTTTGCCTATAAATTTGTAGCCTAAATTATCACCCAAAACACACTTCAAAGAACTACAAACTTGCACTAATCCTTTCCCAAGCATCCGTTGTTTCCAGCTCCGATCCTGTTACTAGGTAAGCCGAGAATATAACCTTGAGACCTACTATCCAACCCTTATATTCTCCTATTTCTTGATCTTAATATATATACTTGTTATTTAATCGTATTCTAGACCTTCGATTCCGAGGCCAACACCAGAAAACCCGAATCTCGATTAATCTCTTAACAAGAACCACAGGTGAGTCTCACAGCCCCTATTTCCACTGTTTTCACTGTTTTTAAACTGCTTTCGGGGCGAGGGACACGTACTTAAATAATGTTTTATCATGGTATACTTACAAGCTATGCAAGCGATTATGTGTTTAAGTTATGTTTCATGATGAGCAATGCAAACGGTTATCTAAGGTTTTCAATGTATGTGCGCTAGAACTCGAGTAAGTGATCACTTTACCATTGGAACTCTAAGGGTAGGGACTGCTGGTTTGATCCGCCCACTCGTAGGGGTCGCACCTCTTTGCATGGACGAGTGCCTGGCATGGGGCAGTACTATGGGGTTGAGCCCGCTCGTAGGGGTCGCGCCTCTTTGCATGGACGAGCGCCTTGTTTTCCGGCACAACGTCTGCGCGTAACCCGCGGGACGGTATCCTTAGCTCGTAGGGGCAATGCCTCTTTGCATGGACGAGCACAGTTTCTCAGAATTGTTCGCGCGTAACCCGCGGGACAGTACCCTTAGCTCGTAGGGGCAATGCCTCTTTGCATAGACGAGCATAGTTTTCCAGAAACGTCTGCGCGTAACTCGCGGGACGGTTTTACGTTATTTTAGCTCGTAGTGGCTGCGCCACTTACATAGACGAGCACCGTATCCAGAATTTGTTCACGCGTAACCCGCGGAACGATTTTTATCAGAATATTGTCAGAATTATGTGTTAATACGATTTTACCAAGCAGATGTTAATGAGGTTGCCAGAAATGTTTCAGAATGATTTTATCAAGTTACTAAAACTTGTGAACTCACTCAGTTTATACTGATTCAAATGTTTTTACGTGTCTTTCAGGAGATAACTAGGTAGCGCATGGAGTCACACTTAGAGCACCACACGCTGAACATCTAAAACAAGCTTTTTGGAAGATTTTGGTTTTATCCCCTCGATGCGCACGGTTACCCGCCGCGCAAGGGGATATGGCGAGGAAATCTTCAGTTTTATACTTGGATGTTTCTTTTTGTAATCTTTGAACAATGTAATGTGTTTGTAATAAA
Organism: Bidens hawaiensis; assembly: GCF_021521415.1. NCBI lineage: Eukaryota > Viridiplantae > Streptophyta > Magnoliopsida > Asterales > Asteraceae > Bidens > Bidens hawaiensis. The sequence goes on from NW_027502260.1 coordinate 3,053, forward strand.
CTTCTCATGCGCAATAAAAATCTTTGAATGTTTTGCAATGGCCCGTGCTTAATTATCAATCCCCACTCGTGCGCGCCCGGCTGTTTCCGCCGCTCAGGGCCGGGTGTGACAAATCGGGAGGGATTTAGGGTTAGATAAACTAATTGGTTTTTGATTGATCACCTTGCGTTGTCTAATCCAAGTACTTGATCTTCATTTATCGCATTCGTTTACATAAACACGAACTTTACCTATTGTTCATCTCAGTTAAGCATTAACCGTAACATTCATAGAAACCTAAAACCGAGGGAAGACATATTTTCGCATATTGATTAAAACTCGTTTATTGCTTGATTTCTTTTTGTTATCAATATCAAACAACCAAATCTTTGAATTTACTTTTTGCATTTAGTTTAATATAGTTTAATCATAAATCTACTTAGTAATACATTTTCCACAAACTCCCTGTGTTCGATACCCGCTTATCGCTATCTAATAGTTGTAATCGGTTTATTTTTGAGTGAGTCTTCGATCTCACGTCAGGTGGATACGTCGCTGGTACATCCTATATATAAGTGTCCTTGTCATATTTTCTATTTGTGGTGTTCTTTCGGGTCATTCAAAGATTTGACGTTATTATATTTTAATATATAAAATTGTTAAAATTTCTAAAAACTCCGTATATTAGTTGTTCTCTTTTAATTTTATTTTTATTATAATTTCGGGATGAAATTTCTAAAAGTTGTAAGTCCTGTTACATCCGTTACTTTTCAAATCCGAAAACCCGACCCATTTTAAATTTTCGGTTTTGTTCTATTTAAATTTATATATATTTTAAATTTGTTTATGTATTTTTATATTGAATTCGTTAAACCGACCCGTTTCGTCATTTCAATGTATTCGTAAATATCATTCGACAATTTAATAATAATTATGATGTTTTATTGTCATTATTAACTCATGTTCAATTTTGTGCAATTCATTAACGAAATTCCAAGTTCAAACATGCATACTTAAACGAGTCCCGAACTATACGAGTATAATATGAAAATAAACCAAAGTATATAACATTTATTAAGTATATACAACATTGAAAAGTACAAGGTTCAAATTGTAAACATTCCTTAAATTCAGTTTTAATATAAAATGAAAGTATAGGGGATGAATATGTAAATTATATTTAAAATATAATAATATTAATAACATAGAGCAGCAGCCCTCCCGTCCACTTTCCCCTGTTTCCCGTTTTTTCGACGAGTCGCCGGCGGTGGCTATGGAACTTCCAGCGATCATTTAATAACCACGTTCAACGTCCGATTCAATCTGTTAATATATCCAAACGTCGTCTCCATCAGTTCTAAACATTATTACGCGATTTATTTTATCATTTAACACGTAATTTACACCCATTAATCACCCACTCGCCGGATTATAATAATGATCTTATTAACTTGATTAAAACACCAAACGACTCAATAGAAAGTATAAATAGGTCGATAATATTTATCTAAACTTTTTTCGAACATAATATCTCCCAAACAAGCTGTTTATAACCACTAATTCGTTCACCCACATTCGATTCCGGCCACCTTCGTTCATCGTCGATTTTGAACAAACAAAGAACGGATTAAAGGAATTGAAATCCTAGGGTTTTGATGAGGAAGATGAACCTGTAACTTGTTTTATATATATTTTTTGTTTCTGAGACCTTAACATGCCAATCAGGGGACCCGGGTTCGAACCCGGGTCATAGTAGTTTTTCGTTGTTTTGTTCTTTTTATTTTTAAAACCTTTCTTTTAATATTAATTTACCAAATAAAATTTATTAAAATTATATAAATCAAATAAAATTATATTAAGATGGATAAAAATTAGTTTTATCATTCTTTCAACTAAAACCGACTTTTGTTTCCGATAAGTCTCGTTAGAAAACCCGATTAATGTTATAAATAATCATTATTGCGTTTAACTTTATAACACGACAACGGATTTATTTTCTACATAAAATTTCATTAAAGATCCATAATTCATGATTGCTATAGATTTTCAAACTCGTCAAGCCTTGTTTAAAAACTCGTAAAACATATTTTATTTAAATATACTTTTGTTCGTAACTTTAAACTTTGTTAACATATTTATTGTCAAAATAAAATATGCCGTTGACATCAAACGTTATAATATCCAAACTCGATAATAATCTCAAAATTTAATATTAAAATATTAATTTGTTAAAATTCGTTAATGCATAAAATAATACTATTATATTCAACCTCATAATAAAATGGACATTCAACACTCCTAAATCCCGACAACCTGATTTGTCTACTTGTTATAAGTTGTTAGTTAATTTTTATTTTGTACTTTTAATTTTAGTTCGTGAAGTTCAATTGCTTCGGTTTCATTTACGCGCTTTCAGTTTTATTTCAAGTTGTCTTCAAATTCAAGGTGAGTTTCTCACACCCCCTTTTTACCCTTTTTAATTATTTTGGGGGTAGCATATATATCCTATCAATAATTCAATTTCGTTTATTCATTATTACAAACTACAATTCGCTATATGGACTTGTGTGTTTACTTGTTACTTGCTACAAATTACTTGCTCATGGATTACTTCAAGATAGTATGATCATACGCCCCCCTTTTGCGCTCAATACATTTGTTGTTATGAGTGGAAAAGGGCCTCACTATCCGAGTACGTTGGTGCACAATCCCAACTGGAAAGGACCTTACTTGCGCTTATCTGAGTATGTTGGTGCACAATCCTAGTTGGAAAGGACATTACTTGCTCATTTACACTTGTTCATGGAATTGTATGATTTTTATGTACGTATATAATAACTTGTGTGAACTCACCAACTATTCATTTAGTTGACTTTATTTTATATATATGTTACACGTACAATTATTAAAGGATGAAACGGAGATGATACTAGAACTTAGGTTATATTAATAAATGGACACATTGTTAATTTTTATTGTATTTTCCTTGTATTTATTGTTACAAACTTGTGTACTTCATGTTTAAATTAATTAATGATAATATTGTCACTTAATAGTGTCACATGTGTTTTGGGCAATCAGTACGTCACACTTGGGCGTATTCCGCTTTAGCCGGGGTGTTAGAAAAAACCATCTGGCCTATTTGTACAACCAAAAATTGCATGATGTTCTACTTGGAGTCTAGCTTTCAAAAAGTTAGAGTTTGTAGTTTTAGGACGAGTTCTTGATAGTTTTTATGATTTTACAAAACGATAGGTCGAATATGACTTGTAAAGTGGAATTCTGACCTACATTCCCGACATTATAACTTGATAGTGACAAAGCCAAATGGGTTAATTCCGCTTCTAGAAGTTCCTACTTTGAGTCAGGAAGCTAACCTAATTAGCCTTTCTTGATTTAGTTTGATTTGGAGGTTTAGCCAAGCCTATACCTTTTGTTGCGCGGACTAATGAAAAATGTGTACCTGCTGTGATGATATAATTTGGTTTAGAGGTTTAGCCAAGCCTATACCTTTTCTTGAGAAGCCCAATTCATACGTGCTTCGGTGGTAATATTTATGCAATTTACTTCAAAGGGACGTCTAGTTAAATAAATTAGTTTCCGCATGCGAGAATATGTCTCAAAAGACTTCTTGAACAGATTCGAAATAACTGATAATTGCTTGATGTTCGGATAATGTTTTGAGATAGGGTGCATGTTAGAATAATTTTAAATGGTCTACATTAATATCAATCACCAACGAGTCATCAGGTCATGTCCATGTTTGTGTGTGTTGTTACGTGAGTCTTAAGGTGTCGTATTGTTAAACACATCCTCATAGCTTAACACTTGGACTAGGTATTGGTTAAATGGGTATAGTTTCTTTCGTGAAGCTTGTTCGTGGAATCTCATTTGCTTACTTAAGGAGAGTTCATACTTTTCGTACATGTTTTCAAGGAGAAAACCAAACTACTGTGGCACATGTTTTCGGGGAGAAAAGACAAGCTATTTTTCTTTACATGTTTTCAGAGAGAAAAAACATACTTGTTTTTATATTGGTTTTCTGTAGGAAAACAGAGTGGCATACTATGGAATCTTTTGTAATTTCTTATTTGTATCACAAGTTTATGCTAGATGTCTTTATATCACTGAAAGACCTTACATTACTTTGGTTCGATAGGATGGGATCACGGGGTTATACTAAGTAGTACTACTAGGTTTGAGAAACCCCATTCGAGCTAGTCGCGCAAGCATTCTTGTGATGTCGTATTATGAGTGTTTTATTTACCTAATTTTTATACGCCTGTGTCGGTGATAGACCAGGTAAGAAGGCATACATACAGTTAGCTTCGGTTCAATAGTCTAGTACCTTGTAAATGGGCTAGCTACCCTGATATAATTTGAGATGTGAAAAATCTAGTTATATATATTATACTTGTTTTTTCCTGTTATAATAACTTATAAACTCACCAACCATGTGTTGAGAGTTGAGTATTGATACTTTTTCTCTAGGTAGTTCTAGGGAGCACGTGGCATGCTTGCTTGGAGTTTTATTAATTGCATGGACTTCATTTCATTTTCTTTAAGACTTATGATTTGTGAATGTGTGAGAACCCGTTACGGATCTAGCCGCTAATACGATACATCGGTTATATACAGGATCTAAACGTTAAATTGTTACTTTATTGATAAATATGGATGAATATATTATGGTGGATGGAAATAACTTATAGAGAGCATAATTTTTGATCTAGATCTCTCTCTAAATATGTACATGCTAATTATGAGCATGGAACCACCTATTTATAGGCCACATGCTCCATTTACAATAAATATACAATCTAGACTATGTATAACTTATTCGAATGCTACGGAAAACCATTTCGTGCACTAACAGAATGTTTGGGCACGTGTTACTTATTTTAAAATCTGTTTATCCGTTACGATTTTGCAAGACTTTGAACTTCTTGGTTGTTTTTGTAACTCATTCTTTGAGAAGGGTTATACCATGTTTTAATATTTTATGTGTGTTGGTTTGGTATGACGAATGATTAAGATCTTGGTGTGTCACGCGTTAGTGGAAATTTGAATGATAAGGGTGACACAAAGATTCAACGAGGAAAAACCCTTGATCCGTAGAGGATATCTGGCAAACAACCTCGGGAAGGGAAAACTATCCCACTGCCTTAGTTATATTAACAAAAAAAATAGTGATTATAAGTGTTGGAAGTGCTTGATCGTTTCTATGATTACAAAAGAGTGTATACAGGTGTGCATGTGTCTTATACGATCAAAAACAACTTTTATATATATTTACAAGATTGATAAACGGGAAATGATTAGCAATAATGAGCATTAATTGCCCTGGCGAAGATCCTGGAGCGGTTACATATTTGCATATCTTATTTATTAACCGCTTGTTACTGCCTCCAACGTCCCTTATCCTTAATGGTTGACCAAGTCTTCAGTTGAACATTAATTGTTGGTTGTTGCTTGCAAGACCAAGTCAAAATTGGAAGGATAACAATAATAATAATGATACTTATTCAGGATCTTGTTTGTCTTGTGATCCTGATACTCTGTGAGGATTATGCCTATCAGGATCCTTGAAATTTTTACCCACAAAAATTGCCCCCAACATTTACAGATGTAATTCACTTTATGAGGCTATAAATAATTTAAGTATTTTAAACTCCATATCATTTAATGTCAGTTATATCATCCTGACATGACATGTTGCGATAATCGAAGCGTGATTATTACAATTTTAGATTTATTAACTTCTACAAGATCACAATCTCTTCTTGCTTACAGGTTATTTCATATCTTCTAGATAAATCTTCCATTCTTTCACCTGTTTTTCTTTTTGCTATTTCTTTTAGTAGATCAAAAAGAAAAAGCCGTTTTCATACCTTTTGATCCCAACACAAAATATGATTTGACATAGAAAGAATGAATATGTTTTCCTAATCACCCTTTTAAGATTGGTTTCACTATCCATTCCCTAGTCTAACCACTGAATTTTTAGAGTTACTGGCTGGAGTATTGCTCAACTCTTGCCAATGGCCTGGAGGGTCCTATTTGTTATGATCTTCGTCCCTACTGTTATTTCTAAACTTGCTTAATCTTATGATATTCGTCCCCACTGTTCTCATAGATACCTTTTTAAAATCAAGCCAAGATCCTCTCATCTTGAAGAGCACTCAAAACGATTCAAACTGGAAAAGTCAGTTCTTTTTCATGCATAGGGATTTAATAATCAATCGAAAAGATCTTCCAATTATTTGGGTTACTAAGGGTAGGATTTTTAGGTTTTTTGACCTTTGTATTTTATTCTTTGCTAATTTCGATTATCTATTCAGGAATAAATTTTTCCTAACTCGCCCCTCCCCGCGAGGATACTGCTGATAAAGCGAAACTCATTTTTTGATTTTGATCATGTTGACATAATTTTGCATTGAAGGATCCAAGTGTTGAAGTAGCCTCTGAATCTCAATAGTATCACTCTGTCATGTCTCAAGGTAAAGATCCTGCATAATTTAATTAGTTTATGTATATGTAATTTAAATAAGGGATTGACATGATATGATCTTTGGCAGGATCCAGGAATCCTAGTCTTGACTTTTGTGTCGATGATGTTGAAAGCATCCTCTCCTCTAGTGGAGTGATCATTACAGAAGAGAATCATTCTCTCGCAATATGTAAGCCTGTAACTTAGTGCACTCCATCCGATCCACCCAAATCGGCCTCAAGTAAAAAGAGGAAGATTCAAGACTCTATTGAGGATCTGAACCATGAGGACACCTTGGACAAGCTGGAGGCTACCCTTCATGCCGTAATTCATACTCATCCTTATCCCTTGGATGTTTGTGTGTTCTCTTATTCCTTGCTCTTTCAAAATGTTGTAGGAGTGAATTATCTTCATTCATGCTATCAAGGGATGGAAAACATGCTATAAGGATGGAGAGGGATGCGTTGAATGGTGAATCATCTTCGATCCTGCTATCAAGGGATGAAAAGCTCGCCCAAGCGGGAAAGGAGAAAATGGATCACTTAAGCTAGGAATTTTATTCCAAGACGAAGAAGTGTGGTTGGTTAAATTCCTTGAATGCTCAAGAGAAGAAGGACGTAGAGGCTCGGCAAGCTCAAGAGTTGGAGAAGTATTTGGTGGGTGTTAAGAAGAATACTGCAATCATCATTGCTTAAGATCAGTTGAAAATGGCTAACGAAGTTACTACTAAAGGCCTGTATATTTCTTTCTGGGATACCAAATCTTGGGAGAAAACCTTGGCAGTTCTTAAGGACGAAGGATCATCGGGTGTGAAGGACACCGAGGTTGGGGATGATGTTGGGTTCAAGGAAAGTGAGGATGTTGAGGAAGCTGAAGTTGCGAAGGATGCAGCGGATGTGACTATGGGTAAGGATAATGAAACACCCCGGTTAAAGCGGAAACGCCTGAGTGTGACGTACAGATTTCTCAAAACACATGTGACACTATTAAGTGATAATATTATCATTAATTAATTTAAGCATCAAGTACACAAGTTTACAACAACAAATACAAGGGAAATACAAGAACAATTAACACTTTTCCATTTATTAATATAACCTAAGTTCTAGTCTCTTCGTCGCGGAAACATACTCTACATAAGGTACCTGTAGCATATATATATAAAATAGAGGTCAACTATATGAATAGTTGGTGAGTTCACACAAGTTCTAATATATGTACATAAAAATCTACAATTCCATGAAAAAGTGTAAATGAGCAAGTAAGGTCCTTTCCGGTTGGGATTGTGCACCAATATACTCGGATAATAGCGCAAGTAAGTGTCCTTTCCATTGGTAACAACCAGCGTACTCGGATCGGGGGTCCCTATTCCACTCATAACATCGAGGTCCTGAGTGCATAGTGTAGCGTATGATCATACTTAATGAGGAAACCATGAGCACGTAATCTTTGGGCAAGTAAGCAAATAAACACAAGTCCATGTAGCAAATTGTAGTTTGTAAATAATAAATAAACGAAATTGTAATTTGGATAGGATATATATGCTACCCCCAAAAGTAGTACAAGAGTAAAAAGGGGGTGTGAGAAACTCACCTTTGATATTGGAGACAACTTGAAATAAATAACCGAAAGCGAGTTAACAAACGAAGCAATTGAATCTCACAAAACTATAAATAATAACGAAGATACAAAAAATCAAGGACTAGTAACCGGAATTATAAAGTTAATTAACTTATGGTAAATGGGGACTTGGGATTTTTAACGAGCTTAACAAAAATGAATAAAGTTTATTTAAATCAATTGATGTTTATTAGTTGAAGAATGATTTGTAGACAAATAATTATAACTTATCAATATAAGATTAAATAATAATATTAATAACAATTTTAGATTAAACATTTGTTTCCAAGTAACATAATTAATTAATTAATTCTCATAAATAGTAGTTATGTTGAAATAAAATAAACAATAATTAATTTACTCAATTATTAATTCAAATATATGAAGTATGTTATATCTATTGTAAAATATTTTAAATAAAAGAAATTTTTATAAATAATTTTATTTAAAGAAAGTTTATAAGTTATGATGATCAACAAATCATAGGATTTAGATAAATATATATATATATATATATATATATATATATATATATATATATATATTCATGCTTGTTCTTGCATAATAACTAGGTTTGATCCAAGATTTTAGAAAAATCATAGTGTTTATATTGGATATCCATGATCATATTGATTCTTAAAACCAAAATATAAGATTTTTATGATAAAAGTAACATGATCATGAAAAACAACTTATGAACAAGTACGAACATTCAAGATAAATATCAAAACACTAGCTATAAGATGGATGAAATGGTAAAAACTTACTAGTTAGTGCTCTTAAGCTTAAGAAAATAATGTATGGAGGTGTGAAAATAATGGAAGATTTGTCCTCCTTTTATAGTGAAAATATAGAGTTGTTATGTCTTATGAAATTAAAAATAATTAAATCATGTTTAATATAATTAAAACACAAATTAAAAATAGTTTAATGGGTCATTCAAAATGTTTAACTATTTTAATAAACTTTATGTAATTAAAACATATATTAGTTTTTTTTATTAGTTAAGTAACATAATATGAAAGATGATGATAATGATAATAATAAAAGTAGTTGTAGTAGTTAAATAATAGTTCTAGTAAATTGCATGGGACATGTACATAAATATTTGATCTTGATTATGAATGTTTTAAATTTGTATGTAATACTACAAGGGTGGTGAAAAATATAATTGCATAGAAATGTTCACATAAAATACATTAACGAAAATTGAGATTAATTAATAATATTATAACAATATATAAAATTACATAGAAACAAAACAAAAAATTTAAAACGGGTCGGGTTTTCGGGTTTAAAAATTAACGAATGTTACAGATAATGAGGGTGGTGATTCAAAAGCCTGAATCCTTTGGTTTGACGTGTTAATGGTTTGGCCATGTTTGGTCCTTTAAAACAATTTCTTTTATGCATGCCCTCTATTGGGCTTTAAGACAATTTCCTTTTTCTGCACTTAGGATAATTGGTGCCTTAGATGAATAAACCTTCTTTTGGTGAATTCAAAGTTATCTTCTTTATATTTTCCGCGCCTTTATATTAATCTTTTGTCTTTAAATCTTGTTTTCTTGATAGTCATCCAAAGGATTTCCCCTGCATGCTAATACTTTTGTAAAGGATCTAAAAATCCATAAGGATGCTTTTTCTGAGAGATTTTGGATCAAGGATCCTTGGGGTCGAGCCCTATCTGATGTATTTTTATGGATCAACGATCCCTTGGGACAAGCCAAATCTTGTGTAATCATAGGTGACATGTAAATGCTGAAATTCTTGTTTAACATGATAATGTTAATTCTTTAGATCGGGGTAAGCCCGAGTTTCGTGACTCCTGCCAAACTTTGGATGACATTTAAATGCTATAATGTAAGGCCCCGTTACCGGTAGCCCTACCTTCGTGTTGGATTTACTCATATACGCAGTTCTAATATCAGAGTTAATTAAAAACATTCGCGGAATGTAAAAACTTTGATAAAACATTTCATAGCAATTCAAAACTTGTCTTAAACAACCAACTTGTCTTTCGAAAACTAAGTAATTAAAACATAACACGCCCTGAGCCTTCCGATGCAAGTCTCTTATTCAACGCCACGTGTCCCCTCAAGCGAGCTGCCTCATCCTACTCACCTGCATGCATACTAAAAGTCAGCTACGCTGAGTGAGTTCTAGTTAATCATACATTATACAATACACACAACTTATATTCTTTCAATCATACTTTCAAACTTTCATACTTTCTTTTGTACTAACTTGCTTTCATATCTTACGTTATAAAGAGCATTACGCCCTACATTCCTCGAGTATTATTAGGGCTCGGTACCCTCCTTCCTCGAGTATTATTAGGGCTCGGTACCCTCCTTCCTCGAGTATTGTTAGGGCTCGGTACCCTCTTTCCTCGAGTATTATTAGGGCTCAGTACCCTCTTTCCTCGAATATTAGTAGGGTTCGGTTCCCTAGTTCTTGAATATTAGTAGGGTTCGATTCCCTCTTCGTTACCATACAACCATACATCATACCTCGAGTATTATTAGGGCTCGGTACCCTTTTCGTAACCATACAACCATAGAACCATCCTTTCCTTCTTTTATTAACTTTATCACGTTCATACACAAAAGCATACATATCATACTTACCTTATACATAGCGTTACAACCTGACAGTACGTGCAATATCCGAAGATCGTTCACGTACCATCAAGCAATCATTCATACATTTCATATTATTCAAATAAGGCATACACTTATCTCTTAGGATAAGCGTATTAACAAACATATTGAGTATGCACACAGCCCCGAAAACATAACATATAAATGGGGCCAGAAACTCACAAGGATCTTGTTGCGTTCACCATTAATCGTTATCCCTTTCCTGAGCTGTGCACGACTAACTGTATAATAATTACATGTATTAATTAACTATCACTACCCATATCGTGTTTCTAGTCTATTGTAATCCCACAACGAACGGGGGTCCGGAGGCAGCGCCCCTGGCAGCGGGGTTCTAGAGGCGGCAGCCCCTAGCAGCCTGGATGGGGTCGAGCTGGGATTGTTCGGCGAAGTTAACCCTAAGCGAACATATGCCAGGCGTAGTTGGTACCAGGCGAAGTTAAGCATTAGCGAACTTAGCCTTAGGAGAAGTTATCATGGGCGAACTTGGTAACAGACGAACTTATACCTCAGCGAACTTAAGGTGGCGAAGTTTAGCAGTGGCGAACTTAGCTTGAAGGCGAAGTTGCTCAGCAGGGGTTACTGTTCGCTCTAAAACCCCTTAATCATAATCGTTTCATCGCAAAATCCTTGAATGAGAGTTTAACCAAACCCGTAAACATTCTCATGTTCATTTTCGGATAAGACTTGACCCGTAATAGCATAAAGCATGAAACTTTAAGGCTTAATACTAGATCTAGGATTCATTTTACACGAGCCCACATATTCGCAGTTCTAACGAGTTCGTTTTAGCATCAAGTTCGCAACTTTACGTTTCATTTATATCCGATCTATACTCGTTCTAAGTTTCAAGACTAAACGTCTATAAAAACGTAATCTTTAGGATCAAAAAATACCTTAACGGGTTCGTTTGGTTTCGTTTGGCCCGATTATGAACTCTAGATCTTGTGTTTATCTTGTATGCTAAAGATCTAATCACCAACTAGTGCTCGCTTGGCTTCGTTCCTCTCCCCTAGCTCACGGCCGAATATAATGGTGTAGGGTGTGTGTGTATTTTGAGTGTGTAGAGATTTATGAAATATGGAAATGATAGATAGGGTTTTAGGATGGTTTAAGGGGTATTTATATCCCTTAAAGCCCATGGACCTAAGGCCCATTCCCTTTAATCCATCTTAATTAGTCCAAGTCCATGATCTTTATAAATACTAATTTATTATTCAGGCCCAATAACTAAACGCGACTTTCTTTTATTAAATATGAAATTTAGGACGTTACATATAATTTCTGAGTGGCACGTCTGCCACATTTTGAGTTTGAATCCTGGGTATAGACAACAATAATTAAATTGCCTACAACCGTTACGTATATAGATCCTGCCATCTTTAATTATCCTAAGATTTTGTGCGCTCCTGGTGGGGTGCAGAAACTCTTATGCTAGAAAGGTGAAGACCTGAAACCTTTGAAGGTGTTTTGTATCCCTTAAACTTAAGAAAGATGGTCAATCTCTGTCTTGTATCATGATACTTGAGAATGTTTGCAAAACTTTGAAACCTTGGTGAAGGTGGGTGTTAGATATGCTAAGACCCCTCCGATGCTTAAGTCAGTGCATTTGTTTTGAATAATAATAATAATAGAATTAATGAAAATAATGAAAAGGGCAAGGATAAGATATGTACTTGGTATCCATCGAAGGCTAACTTTATAACTTACATGAAATAGGTTTTGATATGTATAGCATTCCATTATCTTGGAAGGATCTCTCTATCCATAGTTGTAACATTCGTTACTTTTCAAATTTGAAAATCCGACCCGTTTTAAATTTTCGGTTTTTATTTATAAATATATGTATAAAAACATATTATAATATCCAACTCTATAATAAAATATACACATTTATATATCTAAGGTCTATGCCTTAAAACCACACAATATGGGAACATTATATGGACCTCCGACGATAGAGGTAATTATGGGTCGACCCGTAATTATCAAAGTCCTCGCATGGAAAATATAATAAGTCTAGTTGTGTGAAATAACTCGTAACTTGAAATGATTTTGGGGAACAGGACAAACACAATATGATAAGATCACGGTGGATAAAAGATCGGCGTTATTCTATTTATTTATTATATATGTATAAAATTGTTTAAAGTTCCAACAACTTCGTATATTAGTTGTTCTCTTTTAAAATTTTATTTTTATTTTAATTTCGGGACCTAATTTCCAAAAGTTGTAAGTCCTGTAACATTCGTTACCTTTCAAATCCGAAAATCCGACCCATTTTAAATTTTCGGTTTTTATTTATAAATATATGTATAAAAACATATTATAATATCCAACTCCATAATAAAACATACATTCAACATTTCTAATCCCCGATGTGACACCTGACATTTTCAGTTAAATCTTGTTGACTGTGTCAGTAAACCCAGTTAGTTCTGTTAACTAAGTTAATGAACCCCCATGCATATAGTGTCATGTATGCATGCATTGAGTCAGTGGTGTCGTTGGTGACCTAAGTGAGAGTAACTAGTTATTGATAACTAGAATAATAAATTTGTCACACATGTTATAATATATGATAGGTTATAATAAATTTGTCACACATGATATGTTACATGTATTATATGTGGTGGGTGAAATTGTATTACATGCTACATGATTAGTTGTTGTATATTTATATGTTGTAGGAGAAGTGAATAATTAAAATAACATAACCTATGATATATTACATGACAAGTAACAAAAAGACTAGTACACAACATATGGTTACTAGAAAATGTTTATAATAAAATGTAACATATCACAAGTAATAAAAAATGACATAACCTAAAGTTTAAAAAAATTAATTATGTCTTAATGACTGTGTTAATGATGAGTAAATAACAATTAAGGTTATAACTTTTCTTTTTCTTCCATTTGGTCGTCCATATCACATCACACACACATAAATTTTATTTTTCTAACACACTCTCAAAATATCATAATCAAGTTGGGTGATTCTTGGAACAAATATTGATATAGCATTGATCAAGCAAGTAAGTAAGCATGATTAATATATATTTTGTTTATGTTTCTTTGATTTGGGATTGTGATATTGAGTATCCAAACACATGTAATCATAAGAAATAAAAAGAAGATCAAGTTGATGGTTTTAAAATAAATTGTGTGTCATGTCATAAAAGAAAATATGGAAACCTTTTGTGCATAAATATTATTTTATAAATCAGTAAAATAATGAAATACGTGAGATTTGGTTATAGAAAATGATTCCTTGATGATAAAAGATCATAAGGATATAAGAATCATGATTTTTGTGACTTTTGGTTTGAATCTTCTTGTTGATAGATTCTGTGTTTTAGATTGTAGATTGCATAACTTGATGATACGTTGGTGATTCTGATTTATTTGTGATACTATAATTAAGTACTTTGAATCTAGTTTTTTAAAAGTCAAGAATCATAATATTTGGACTATGTTTGACTAGTTTTTATTAATTTATAAAATCGGGTTGCAATCTTGATTGAAAGAGAAATTTTCTAAGCTGTGTTGTAAATTTTATAACTTGATATTGAAAATAGATATGGGTGTTATTCCACTTATAGAATGTTATAAATTGAAGTAGGAATCTAATACAATCCGTCTTGCATCAATTGTACAAATATAGAATTTGAGGCAAATATTTGTGTACTTTGTGTTAAAAAAGAGAATGAAATTAGGTTGTTGTAGAGTGTGAATATTTTGTATATTTGTGTGAATTGGAAAATTATAAGAAAAAATATATGTTATACATAATACTTGAAAGAATATGTGTGAATTATTTGGTAATTTAATCACAAGTTTTGGTTGGTTGGAAAAATCATTTTTGATGATCGAAAACTTGTTAAGGATGATCAACATATTGGTTAGTGAAAATAATTGTAATTTGTAATAGATTGATTGTGGTAAATTGAATTTTGATTTTATGGGTCAACTTAGAACTATTTGACTAAGTGGTTAGTCTTACTTATGAGAAATGAAATTGTTAAAAGTGTGACTTAGTCATAGGGTTGCATGAAAAAAATTATTAACTACAAATTACATGATCGTTTATTAGGTTGCGACTATGAATATCTTATGACTATTTTTAGTCTAGATAATTGGTCAAAAGTCACCAACGGGTCGTCAGTCAACATTTAGGGTCAATGGTCAATATTTTGGTCAAAGGTCAATATTTTTAGTCAACGGTCAACAACTTGGACCTTTTAGTCAAAGTCAACGGAAAGTCAAACATTGGTCAAACTTTTAACAATCCGTGGGATTGTTTGGATACTAAGGATTCTAGGAATCGCTTAAAAAATACTTATAGTGCTTGTATGAATATCTACTTTTTATAAGTCGTCAGTTAATATTAATTTTTATGCTTTTAATTCTAGTTCGTGACGTTCAATTGCTTCGATTTCATTTACGTACTTTCGGTTTTATTTCAAGTTTGTCTTCAACATCAAGGTGAGTTTCTCACACCACCTTTTTACCCTTTTTTAGCAATTTTTGGGGTAGCATATATATCCTATCAACAATTCAATTTCGTTTATTTATTATCTACAAACTACAATTCGTTACAAGGACTTGTGTTGATTTGCTTACTTGCTCAAAGATTACTTACTCATGGTTTCCTCAATAAGTATGATCATACGCTCCCCTATGCACTCAGGACCTCGATGTTATGAGTGGAATAGGGACCCCCGATCCGAGTACATTGGTTGTTACCTTCGGAAAAGACACTTACGCTATTATCCGAGTACGTTGGTGCACAATCCCAACTGAAAGGACTTTACTTGCTCATTTACACTTGATCATGGAATTGTATGATTTTTATATATTAATTTCAACTATGTGAATTCACCAACTATTCAGTTAGTTGACTTTATTTTATATATATGCTATAGGTACTTTCATTAGAGGATGAAATGACGAAGATACTAGAAGTTAGGTTATTTAAATAATAAACAAGAAGACAGTTTGTTCATTCTTCTTTGTGGTTGTTTATTTAATAAACTTGTGTACTTGATTCATTTCAATGAATTAATGATAATATTATCACTTAATAGTGTCATGTGTTTTGGGCAATCTATACGTCGCTCACAGGCGTATTCCGCTTTAGTCGGGGTGTTACAATAGTTTCTAACCAATATGCTCCTTTACCTGCTTCTGAATCTATTAAATATGGACTTTCCCATTTTGGAGCAAATTTTCATCACTTGACTCGATAGTATTCTTGAATGTCTTTCTGGAGTACTACATCACCCACTTGAAATCTCCTGATCCTCATATTTTTATTGTAAGCCTTAGTGATCCTTTATTGGTAGGCTACCATCTTGATCATGGTTTGATTTCTTACTTCATCATTTTTTTCAAGTTAATGGATTAGCTTCTCGTTGTTACTCTTAGGAGCTGGATTCTTGCTGTTGGGATCACCATTTTAGTAGGAAGTACTGCTTCGGCACCAAACACCAATGAAAAGGTTGTTTGCTCTAATGCATTCTTTTTTGTAGTTCTATCTGCCCAAAGAACAAATGGTAATTCTTCTGCCTGTTTTCCTTTATTTTCACTTAACTTTTTATTTAAATTGTTGATGACGATCTTGTTGCTGGATTCAGCTCATTCGTTGACTTAAGGATGGATAGGAGTTGACGTTATCATCATGATCCCCCAATTGGCACAATAATATGTTGTTTTTTTTTCCGATAAGTTGGGACCCACTGTCACATGTTATCTCTATTGGGATCCCAAACCTTGTAAGGATATTGGGTATTATGAAGGATATAATTTCATTTTATCTTATTTGTACAGATGCTTCAGCTTCAATCCATTTAGAGAAGTAATCCGTCATTTCAAGCATGAATGCTTTTCCCCCAGGTGCCTATGGTAGCTTTCCGACTATATACATTCCCCATTACATGAATGGCCAAGGGGAAATGATTGGATGCATTGGTCCTACGGGTTGGTAAAGCACATTGCTATTTCTTTGACAACATCACATTTCTGAGCATATTTCATAGAAAATTTTCTCATGGTTGGCCAATAGTATCCTATTCTTAATACTTTGGAGAAGAGTGATCTGCTCCGAGTATAGTTACCACAATTTCCTTTGTGAATATCTTTTATACCTCTTGAATCTCAGGATCCTCGAGAAAACTACGATAAGGACCTGCTATTGATTTCTTATACAAAACATCATGTAATAAAATAAAACGAGATACTTTCATTCAATAGGATCTATGATTGTTTTTGTTAGCTGGGTATGTTTGGCTTGCTAGCTTTGTTTGGTTTTATTGCACAGGCGTCTAAAAGCTCAATTTTTTATGTGGCTCGTGCTGTGCGACAGGTGAATCTTTAACCATTCCTGATGCACGAGGACCTGATAAATCAAAGAAAAAAAATTCTATATTGGTCCCCCGATCCACAAACCACCTGGAGTGCATTATTGATTTGCTATGGTTAATAAAGGTACATGCATATTTTATTGTACTTAAAACTTTGTGGGTGTAGTTTCCTATAAACCCTCACGAGACCTTACTTGTCCACCCGGGCTACCGGGGGGTTTTAAGGGCTTGTTGCATATGCTAAATGCAACCGTGATTCCTACGAAAGTGAGTTAGGCTTTTTTACATTTTTACTCGTTTAACAAATTTAATTATGAAATTTATTTAACTCAGCTTGGTAGTTAAAGATAACAGTTTTGCAAACCGTTTAAAAGACCTTATTTACTAATAGTGAGAAGCGTGCTTCAACTCTTTTCGAGTGTTTGCTGACATAGTTGAGTCTTTGAAGAAGATGGAGTTTTCTAGGCAATCACGAGTGCACGCGAGTTACCTATATCAGGTGATTTCGTTTTCATAATTTTCTTTGTTTTGCTGGTTAATTTTTAAAGAGTGAAATTGTATAGATTGTTATGACCATCACATTAGGCCCGGTTTAAAATTAATAATCTGTAAATTTTTAACCCCGTCCTCGTCAATTTTCTTTTAAAATTTAAATCTTTAGCATAACATTGAGTACAATGTTAACCTCAAGTGTGGGGATGGGGGGAAATTGAAAATTTTATTGCCCTAGAGTAGCTTGAATGTACGAAAATGCCGAATTTGAAAATTGTCAATTGTCATTATTAATGCCAAGTTAGAGGTCTTTGGTCATGGTCAGTTTTCATGCTTCTCGAAAGTATTTTCATCAAATGTTTTACAAAGGGAAAATTAAAATGAATTGTTTAGACAGGGATAACGAGTTAAGGGGACGGGCACACATGTTTCATATCGGCAGCTCATCTCCTCCCGTGCGTGTGTGAGTTAGCCCTATATTAAATATACATACTATTATATATATGTTAGGGAACGGATAATATATGTTGGGGAAAGGTTAGCCTTGAGACGCGTCTGGTTCAATTATCCTTGATAAAAGTTCCGGAGTTGAGCCAGGATCGAGGATCCTCATTATTTGTTGTTACCAATGATTGTTTCTCATGTGTAGGTCTATAATTTACAGGTATAACGGATGGACGACCTGGTCTACCTATTTACTCGCTACTGAACTCATGAAGCACGTGGTCAAAGAGTTGGAAACGGCTAGTGGGGGAGTGGCATAAAAATAGGATTAGTTGTTATTTATCTTTTTGTATATAACGAGATTATTATCAGTTAGATTAGATACTGGTCACTTCGCACCCTTGAACAATATTCAGAACTCTCTCTAGCAGTACATCCACACATATTGAAATCATTGTATTATTGATCATAATCTCCACCATTGTAACCTCACTTGATTAATAAAGTGGTGATAGACGATTTGTCATCACCCGGGGTTTTTGTGCCGGCGATCCGACCAAGATCAAGGGCTTTTCCTCGCAACAAATCATTGTTTTTGTGACACTCGTCAATTTCAGGTTAACTCTATTAACTCAAACTCCGTCAATTCAATCTTAAGATCACTTGATCTATAACGCACATCTCATTACATTTAAAATAAGGTTTTAAATGACACTTGACAATTACTACATGGTAGTCTTTCGGGATTGCACCGAAACGCAAACGAGTTGACGCAAACCATTGGTGAATAAAAGAAAAACAACCAAACATTAATTATGTGATAATTATGTGTTAAGCTTATGTGCTATGTGATAATATTGTTTAAAACACTAACTCAAGATGCAAACAAGTTACTTTAGGCTAGAAAAGTAATACTTAAAGTTGAGGGACCTATGTGTAACATATTATTATTATTAATAATAAAACCCTAACCCTCTCTCCCTCTCTCTCTAAACCCGACGGCAGCCCCCCTCCCCTCTCTCCTTGCGATCGGCAGCCACACCACACCCAAATCACCTTCGTTTTTGCTTGGTTCTTCATAATCGGAGCATCCCACACTCGTTTCTAAGCATCTCTCACGTTTCTCTTGGTTTTTTCTGCGTTTTTAAGGTATAAACATGAAACCCTAGCTTTGTAAATTATGTATTAAGTGTTTATTTGCTTTATTTTGATTTGAGGATGATTGATTATGCGTTGGTTATTGGTTTAGATAATCATATGTGATTTTGAACGGTGAAAGATTGTTAAATCATTGATTTTTTGTAAACCCTAGAGGGTTACTACTGATTTTTTTGGTTAATGATGTTTATTGCATGTTGGATATATGTCGTATACTTATGATGCATGTTAGACGATTGTTTGTGCTTGCTGAGTTTTGACAGCAGAGATTGTTAAACTTGAACGACATGTAACTTGTTAAATATAAAAGCAAACTGAGCTATTTATGAGCCTAAAAGGTATTACTCTGAGTCTAGTTTCTAGAAAACCCAACCACGCCTAATTTGGAGGTGTTTTGGTTGTTCAAACGATTTAAATGTGATTAAAGGTCTAAACTGGTACTGGACAGATTGTAAGTTATGTTTAGACAACTGTAACTAAATGTTAATGTGGAAATTGGTCGAGGTTGTTAACACTACAAGGTACTATGTTGAGTCTGGTTTCTATGAAGTCCAAAATTGTAATATTTGGACGAGTAAAAGTTAACTTTTATTATTTTACAAAACTGAAGTGCAAATCTGAATTGTGAAACCTGCTGTTAGGTTGTTTTGTAATTATCATATCTTATGAACTACAAGACCAAATGGGTTGGTTCCACTTCTGGAAGTTAACTTGTTGAGTTAAGAACCTAACCCAATTGGTCTTGCATTAATTTTATTTTTCATTTAACGGGAATAACAAATAACATTCTGTTGCGCATGATTTTGACTGCTGTGAGTTTGCTGTAATGTTTTGATCAATGAGAGAAATCTATGTGGAATAAAAATACAATAAAATATGTTCTGGAAACCTAACCCATGTATGCTTTTGTAACGATTTTTGGTGAATTAATTGATATGTTATGATCTGTTGAATAGAGTAATCTTTCAAGTAGGATTCTGTCTTGATGAAACTAGCTGCTGAACTTTGTGAAAATACATGAAACGTGCTAAGTACTAGATAATTGTTATGTTTTGACCAAATTGCCCTTGCGGGGAATAATTGCTAGTAATGTACAATATTAATACATGATATGTAAGTAGTTGTTCACACATGTAACATATCATCAATGTGCTTGTTGAGACACACACAATTCACAAACGTAACACGAAACGTATTTTATTTATAGGAATTATGTGTTGAGTCTAGAGACTCGATAATAGTTCCAATACTTAGAAAATCTCTTTGTTGTTTTAGAATGCTAGTGAGGGTTTTCTGTGACGTGCATCACTTGGGTGACTTATTTTTGGAATTCTTCGCAAACAATGAGTTTCACGTTCCTCTTTTAACTCTTTTAAACACTTTTCACTTTGGGGAGAATACATACTCTGAAACGCTTTTAGATTTTGTTATTAGATTATATATCACTTGTAAAGGCTAAGTGGCAAACGAAACAACTGAAGTCCTACACATCAAACCGTTTAGTATTGGATAATAGCGAGTCACTGTTGAGTAGTACTACTGGGTTTGACAAACCCCACCCAACGCTAAGCTCGACTGGAGGTCGAGTGGGTGTAATTTTGGCAAACACATTACCATGGTCAGGATAGACCTGGTGGCAAGGCACATGATAAACAGTCAGCTTCGGTGTCGAACACATAGTAATACTTGCTTTATAGGCTAGCTACCTATAGATATATAATTGATTTAACACTATCTGGTAACACAAAACGCAAAACGCTAAACGCAAAACGCTAAACGCTTTATTTTATATAAACTTGTGAACTCACCAACCTCTTGTTGACAATTTTAGTATGTCATTCTCAGGTAGCCGAGGCGGGCACGCGGTATAGGATCATGCATTACTTTGAACGCTTTCGTTTATGAAAAACTTGTTTTTAAACTGTTATTATTAATTGGGTTTTTTTTAAGTCGTCCTGCGTGACGCAACACTTGGTTTATGGCTTTACGCTTCCGCACTTATTTACACTTAAATGTTTTCTTGGTTTGAAAACTTTATTTATGGTTTGATTATAACTAATGATTCCGATCCTGTTAGTTCACACCCTCTGATGGTAAAACTCCGTTAGTGGATTTTGAGGGTGTGACAGTTTTCTTACTTTCATTCATTTTATAATCATTGTTATCATTCAACCACTAAACCTCACTTTACAAATTTGGTTACATTATCCTTGAGTGGTTTTTGACCAAAACAATTTGGCGCCCACCGTGGGGCAACTGGTGCTATAATCTCAGTTGTTTCATATCAATTTTCAACTTTATTATCTATACTACTATCAATGGCCTCTCAAAAAACCTCTACTTCGACCACCATGCCATTTCCTGTTTCTCTCTCATTAAGAGCTTCATTGTCGATGCCTCTTCCACTAGCAGGAGCACCAAGGACTACCGCTGCTGAAAATAAGACTCAAACTCCAGTCTTCCAGAGCTTAAAAACCACAGCTGCCACTTCGGTGGTTAGCTCTAACAATGTTGTTTTCCCTATGTTTTCGCAGGTTAAAGCATATATGGAGCAGCAAAGCAGGTCTAACCAGAAGATCCTTTGTGAGAAAGAAGATCTCAAGAAGATTAAGAGGCCAATGGAGGATCAGACTCCCTTGGTGCCTAGGATGCTAGATTTTACCACTCCAGGATCCTTGGCTCAACTTGATCAAGGATCATCTATCCTTCAACCAGGGTCTATGGGTCATCAGGCTCGAGGATCCTCGATCTTCCAGCAAGGATCATCTATCCTTCAACCCGGGTCTATGGGTCAGCAGGCTCAGGGATCCTCGATCTTCCATCAAGGATTATCTATCCTTCAACCAGGGTAAATGGGTCAGCAAGCCCAAGGATCCTCGTCCCTTCAGCAACGATCATCAATCCTTCAACCAGGATCCTCTGGGTTGTATCATCAGGAATCCTTTAACTTCCAACCTTAAGGATCATTCTGGCAGAATCAAGGATCCTCAGGAATTCAACATCAAAGGTCTTTAGAGGTCCATGAAGGAGACATCATCCCTATGCAGACCATTGCCTCTAGTGGACCAACTACCGAAGCAGATGCTTCTTATCTTGGCTACTCTTCTTGGATGCCAACATTTGGTCAACAAAGAGGTAACACATATAATCACATATCCTTAGACACTAACCTTGGTTCCATGCAGGATACAAGTATCAATCAGGCTATGGCTAAGGAACTTCAAAAGCTAAGGATATGATATCCAGTGTGCTAGGAATGGTCCGACCAATTCCTGAAATACCAGAAGGGAGCCACAAGCTGTCCAGATTTGCTCCACCAATATGTGATGCTCAGATCCCAAACCGCTTTCAAACCCCCAATATAAAGGTGTACGATGGAACCACCGATCCAGAAGAGCATGTGGCTCAGTATAGGGAGAGGATGGAGATCAATCCAATTCCTGAAAGACTCAAGGAGGCCTGTCTATGCAAGGGCTTTGGATCCATGTTAACAAGATCTGCACTTAAATGGCTGCTAAGTCTTCCACCCTACTCTTTGACTTCTTTTTCGCACTTAGTTAATTTGTTCAACAACCAATTTTCTTGTAGTAGAAAATTTGAAAAGTTAACTAGTGATTTATATAGATTTTTCCAACCCCATGATGAATCCCTAAGGGATTTTGTTACAAGATTTGTCAGGAAAGCCCTGGAGATCCCTAATCTTGATATGGCTATGGATGTTGAGGCATTCAAGATGGGGCTACATAAGGGCTCCCCATTTTTTATACGATCTTTTGATGACACCATGCCGGACGTTAGATGAAGTCAGAAACAAGGCACTCAGATTTAAAAGGCCAGAGGATGACAATAAGATCCAAGAACGGTTGGGGGATCCAACAAAATAAGAGTCTCCTGACAAGAAACAAGGATCCTCATTCAGGAACAACAATTTGAAGCCTTATTGAAAATTCAACAATCAAAATGTCCGAGCAGTCGAAGAAGAAGACGATGATAATGAAGATTATCCGAGTATTTCCGAGTATTGCTTCTCTGTAGATTCTCATGGTTTGATTTGTGCCATGAAGGATCTTGTAGAGAAAGCAAGGTGGCCTCAGAAAAATGAGAAAACAACATCCTTCAAGGAAAAATCCAAGTGGTGTGCATTCCATGAAGATTTTGGCCATCAGACTGATGATTTTATTGGCTTAAGAAGGGAAATTGGGTACCTCCTAAGCAAGGGCCATTTCAAGTAGCTCTTAGGAAGAAAGAAGTCAAGGATCCAGGATCCTGAAGATGTCCCATAGTAAGAAACTCCGCCACTACCTGATGCACAAGTCATCAATTTCATCTCTGGTGGCTCGGATATATGTGGAACTTCCTTCTGCTCGGCCATGAGGGATGCTAAAGAAACAAAGTTGGAGAACGGAGAGCGACCTGTCATCTCCACTACCTTAACGACCGATAAGGGAATCTTCTTTGATGAAGAGGACAAAACGAGCATCCAGAATCTTATCACAATGGTTTGATTATAACTTTTTTTTATTGCTAATCATTATATGCACAGGATCCTCGTTGACGGAGGAAGTTTGGTCAACATTATTCAGTATGATGTGTTCAAGAAAATGAATATCCCAGATTCAGAAATTTTTCCCCGATTATCCTTGCTCGTTGGTTTCAGTGGCGAGACTAAGAAAACAATGGGCGACATCAAACTTCCTATATACATTGAGGGAGTAAATTCTTATCCAAAATTTTGTGTTATTGATAATTTGTCTTGTTGCAACGTTATTCATGGCCTTGAGTTAACACCTAAGTGTTAAATACTTGGGAAAAGCCAAACGTGAGTGACATGAAAATGCCAAAACCAAGTGTAAATATTTAGGGCAAGCCAATCGTGAGCGACATGAAAATACCAAAACCTTGTGTAAATACTTGGGATAAGCAATCGTGAGTGACACGAAAATGCCAAAACCTTGTGTAAATACTTGGGACAAGCCACAGTTGTATAACATGTTCATGTTATTCCATTGATAATATACTTAAGGATCCACCATGTAACCAACAACAACAAAATTGTCTGCCACCATTAAGATGAACTGGTCCCGCCATCTTGAATTACATGTGGATAATGTACGCTCCTGGCAACGTGTTTATACCCAATTCATAGAAAGGTGAAAACCTTTAAAACGTTTGAAGGGATTTATACCTTAAACTTAGAGATGTGTCCAAACCTCTAGGAATGCATTCACTTCTTAGTCGGGATCCCGATTATGCAAAACACTTAAAACTTTATGAGGGTGGGTTAGATTGGCTAACACCCCTTTGATGCTTAAGTCAGTAACGGGATTCAAAGAATAACATAAAAGGAAATAAATGAAACAGTAAAGTTAAAATACATACCATGCCAAGTTAAAAGTAAAATTCTAACTTACACGAAGTAGAGTTTAAGGTGTACAGTATTCCAGGATCTTGGCAGGATCCTGCATACATAGCAGATAGTTGATACGCCCCTTTTCCTGCCTCCGCCTCGATCTTGTATGGCCCTTCCCATTTGAATGCTAATTTTCCATCCTTAGGATCCGTTGTATTATGACATGCCTTCCTTAGTACTAGATCTCCCACTTGAAATCTTTTGACCTTGACATTCTTGTTGTAGGACTTGGTAATTCTTTGCTTGTATGCCTTCGTATGAATCCTTGCAGAATTTTTGAGTTCATCCACCACGTCAAGATTATTGGCAAGATCCTGACTGTTGGTTTCAGTCTTCTGAAGACAGGATCTTGCAGTAGGGATCACCATTTCAGTTGGAATCATTGCCTCGGTCCCAAACACTAAAGATAAAGTAGTTTTTCCTATTTCATTCTTTGATGTAGTTTTATTTGCCCACAACACAAATGATAGCTCTTCAGCCAACTTTCCTTATCTATCCCCAGTTTCTACTTCAAATTGTTGACGATGATCTTGTTTGACGATTTCGATTGTCCATTGGCTTGAGGGTGAACTGGCATGGATGTGATCATCTTTATCCCCCATGAAGCACAAAAGTCCAGTCCTTTTGCCAATTAATTGAGACCCGTTGTCGCTGATGATTTCGGCTGGGATTACTAAACGCATCAGGATATTTATCTTAATGAAGGACATTACTTCTTGCTATAAAACTTGGGAAAATGCTTATGCTTCAACCCATTTGGAAAAGTAATCTATCATTGCTAAGATGAAAGCATTTTCTCCTGAAGCCTTCGGTAGTTCACTCATAATATCTATTCCCAATTTCATAAAGGGCCTAGGAGATACAATCGGATGGATAGGTTCAGACGGTTGATGAAGAATATTGCTATGTCTTTGATAGACATCACACTTTTGAGCATAGACCATTTCATCCTTCCTCATGGTTGGAGAACAATGATCGACCCTAGTGTGATTCCACCATCGCCTTCATGGATATTTTTTAGGACTTCTTGTATTTCATGATCTTCCATGCATCTTAAGTATGGACCTGCAAGAGATTTCTTATAGAGAATATCATTTAAAATAATGAATCGAGATACCTTCAATCGAAAAGCTTTAGGATTCTCATCCTTATGGATCTCGTTGTGTTGCAAATATTTCTTGATAGGTTGGATCCAGGATTTTTGACTAGCTTGAGGACCCTGATCAGCAATATCTTCATAATCCGTCACTTCATTCACTTGGGGATCTCGCTTATCAGCTTCTCTTATTACTTCCTTTTCATCAAGGGAAGGTATATCTGTGGCTGGATTCAGGACATGTATAATCAAAAATTTTATTTTCGTCGGGATACCCAAGGCAAATCCAAGATTTGCCAAAGCATCTGCTTTAGCATTTTCATCCCTGGGTACATGTTCAATAATAAAAGAATCGAACTTCTCTGCCAGACTTTTAACTATCTGAAGATATTGGTTTAGTTTCTCACTTCTAATAGCATAAGAGCCATTGAAGTGGTTAGCATGAAATAAGGAATTGACAAATACATGAATATTCTTAACATCTAAATCCTTGGATAACTAGAGGTCAACAATTAAAGCTTCATACTCAGCTTCATTATTGGTGGAATGGAAATCACATATGATTGACTAGGGTATTATGTCTCCCTGTGGCGGTTTCAGGATTATTCCTAAGAATGCCCCCTGAAATTTGAGGACCTATCAGCAAATAATATCCACTTACCCTTATTCTGGTCTAGTTGTCGAACTTCCCGCACAGTTTGGCTATATATTACTACTAAAATCAGCCACAAAGTCGGCTAAAGATTGGGATTTAGTTGTTCTCCTAGGCTCATAGACTAGACCATAAGCGCTTATTTTAATAGGCTACTTAGCCATAATGTCCAGACATTTTAGGTTTTCTCAAAACATTTTTAATAAGTTAATTAGTTTTAACAAAAATACTATGTGTCTCAAAATAGTGCCTTAACTTGGTGATGCCATAACTAAAGGTAAAACTAACTTTTCTAAATGAGAATACTTAGTCTCAGCATCAAGCAGACTTTTACTTACATAATAGATATAATGTTGTTTCCCTTCATGATCCTTGACTAGTAAAGCACTTACAGTGTCTCAGGATACCGCTAGATAGAGGAATAACGGCTCACCATATTCAGGATTCACGAGTAAAGGTGTTGTTGAAAGATATTGTTTCTAGTCCTTCAGCACCTTCTCATGTTTTTGTACCCATTCAAACTTCTTGTTCTTTTTCAGGTTCTCATAGGTTTACTTGCAGCTTTCTAAGAATCTCGAGATAAATCCATTCAAGGTTGCGACCCTATCGGTTAATCTCTGAACATCCTTCACGTTGACAGGTTCTTTCATGTTCACAATGGCTTTGATCTGCTCTTTACTTGCTTCTATCCCCCTTTTGGTAACCATGTATCCTAAAAACTT
This sequence comes from Bidens hawaiensis, assembly GCF_021521415.1. Classification (NCBI taxonomy): domain Eukaryota; kingdom Viridiplantae; phylum Streptophyta; class Magnoliopsida; order Asterales; family Asteraceae; genus Bidens; species Bidens hawaiensis. Next base: position 30,141 of record NW_027502260.1, read on the forward strand.
GCCTATCCCCACTCCAAAGTGGCACTTTGATGCAGCGGTAAAATGAAAATGAAGATCAAAACACGTTGATTCTACGAATACCCGTGATGAGCTTCCAAAACCCCAACAATCCCACCCAAATGTTAGAGAAAATGAAGAGAAAAAAGTAATTATTATAAAATTCAAGTCTGTCCATTCATATTACATAAGCAGCATATAAATAAAGAGTCTAATGCAAAATGGGCCTAAAAAGGTCCATGGGCCGAACACAAACCCAAAAATAAAAACATAAAAAGGCCTAAAAATTTATTTAGAAGGCGTTTTTAGGCTTCAGACAAGGGCCAAGCCAACTTAGGTTGTTTGCCACAATGTGCTCCTCGTCTCAAGCTTCGATTTGATTGGTAATAGGCCTGAAACGGAGCTCTGTGGGCCAAGTTATGCCCGTTTTCGTGGGCCACCTTTTATAGCGAGATCTTTGGCCTCCAAATACATAATAGCCCGGTCTTCAATACTTGGGCCCACATCGCACTTGGATGGGTTCAACTTCATATTATACTTGTCAATAATATCAAAGGCTTCTTGAAGATCTCGGAGGTGATCCCCAGATTTCTTTGACTTTACCACCATGTCATCGATATAGACATCCATGGTGTCCCAATTTCCCTCTGAATATCATGTTGACCAATCTTTGATAGGTAGAACCTTCATTTTTCAACCCAAAATGCATTGTAGTGTAACAATATATACATGTCGGAGTCATAAATGCTATGTCTTCAGAGACACTTGGATCTGTCAGAGACAATGTAGTGTAACAAATGCATTGTAACAATCCATTTGGATCTGCTAGAATCCATTTGGATCTGTCAGAGACAATGTAGTGTAACAAATGCATTGTAAGTTCCATTTGGATCTGCTAGAATCCCGAAGAGGGATCCATAAAGGTTAACATTTTGTGCCCAAGAGTTGCATCCACCATCGAGTCTATGTGTGGTAATGGGAAAGGATCTTAGAAATAAGCTTTGTTGAGGTCTGTGTAGTCCACACAAACTCTCCACTTTTTAATCTTCTTATGTACCGCCACCACTTTGGCCAACCATTTAGGAAACTTGACTTGTCTGATCATTCCAGCTTTCAACAGCCTATCAACTCCCTCTTGTATAATGGTATTTATTTCTGGGGCGAACTTCCTTTTTTGTTGATTTGGCCTTAAACTTTTATCAAATCCCAATTTATGAGTAATAATATGTTTAGAAATGCATGTCATGTCCTCATGTTTCCATGCAAAGGTGGAGATTCTGCTTTTGAGGAACTTAACCAACTGATTTTCTATTTCTTTGGGAATCCTGGTTCTTATCAACACTTTTATCAAATCCCAATTTATGAGTAATAATATGTTTAGAAATGCCTGTCATGTCCTCATGTTTCCATGCAAAGGTGGAGATTCTTGTTGATCCCTAGAATCTTAATGATCCCTATGGTGTCAGCATCTTAATGCATTGGTGATATGTGGAGGAAAGCACTTTCATCTCGTGGATCCAGGGTCAACCTAAGATAATACGGAAAGAAGTCAATGCATCAATAATATAGAATTTATGGATATAGTTTACTCCCTCAACATAAACTAGAAGCTTGATATCTCCCACTGTACACTTGGCTTCCCCGCTGAATCTCACCAACACTGAAGATTTCGATATAAACTTGGATTCCGGAATATTCATCCTCTTCAGGGTATCCAACTGGATGATGTTAACTGAACTTCCATCACCCACCAAGATCCTGTGTACGAAACAATTAAAATATAAAGGGTTATGACCAAACCATCATACTAAGGATCATGAATATTGTTCCATGTCCTCATCATCGAATGTGACTTTGTATTATCTGCGCAAGGTCATCGTCTTAGTTGGTCCCTTGGGCATATCTACTTTGGCATTTCTTTTAGCTAATAAGTAAGGTGTGCCGCATATATCTGATCCTTCGGAGATAACATTCATAATCAGCAACTCTTTTGGGCATTCCTTTTAGTGCCCTATGGTGGAGATTCTGCCCTTTTGGGATCCCGCTCAGGATCTCAGCTTCTTTTTTTTTCTTTCCCAACAACTCTTTTAATAGACCTTTGTTGAGTAGGTAATCGATCTCCCTCCTTAGTGAGAAAGCTTGAGCTACAATTGATTGGTCAATTCATATCAGTTAACTTACGGATATAGTTATCTGATAAAGTGATTGATACGTTAGTGAACGAAGTGTGTGAGTGAGTAAACGGACAGAGTAACGACTTATAGGGTGAATACTTAAACAACACTTTAAATTATGCAGACTGGATCAGCCTATATATAGAAGACGAATGCCATTCATTACACATTTCGTAACGAATGGCCTCCATTCATCTTCATTACATTAAATAACAATATAATATAGCGAATGACTCATTCGCTATACCTCATTCGTCAAAATTCCATGACGATTGGATACATATCCATAACGATTAAGGACCATTTGTTAAACATCCTTCATGAATGGACACGAATAGCAAATAACTCCCATTCGTTAAACAGGCTTAACGAATGATTACATAAAACTTAACGAATGGGCTTGTAATTACTAAAATACCCTTATATTAAAATAATAATAAATTACAAACGATTACAAGGACTCGAGACGACCAATACCGTGCAGTAACACTTAGAGTGATGCAATCTTTCATCACATGACCAAAGTATTCATGGAAGGCACGCAACTTGGATTCGTCCTTCTAGGTAGTATTTTTCTCTTTCTTTTGTGGCCATCTTACCTTTTCACCTAGATCCTACATAGCACACATTAATCCAAAATTATCAACTGAAAAACAACAATAATGTAACTTAGGATAAGATTCATCATCGTCTACCACATTGACCCTATCGTTCTTGGAATACGGTTTGGATCGATAAGGTTTAGATGATGGGGAATCTGACTTTATGTTCGGGTGGTTGTAGCTGTTGGAACCATACAGCCTTTGTTGAATCATCCTATCTTCTCCCAGTCTGATGAACCTTAGGGCCATGTTCCTCGCTTCATCTAGATTACTGCAAGGATTCATGCCAAGATCCTCATAGACAAAGGTATCTTTCCTGAGACCTATCTTGAAAGCTTGTACAGTCGTTGCAACATCCACGTTGGGGATCTCTAGAGCTTCCTTGTTGAATTTGCTGATGAAATCCCTAAGGGGTTCATCATTACCCTGTGTTACTCTATACAAGTCACTAGTTAACCTTTCGAAACTTCTACTGCATGAAAATTGGTTATCAAACAAATTAACTAAATGAGCAGACGATTTAATAGAGAAAGGAAGGACACTTAGAAGCCATTTTAACGCAGCTCCGGTCAGGGTTGAGCCAAAGCCTTTGCACAAACAGGCTTCCTTGAGATTCTGAGGTATGGGGTTGATCTCCATTCTCTCTTGATATTGGGAGACTTGTTCTTCAGGATCCGTGGTTCCATTATACAGCTTCATGCTTGGAGTCTGGAATCGCTTCGGGATCTCGACATCACATACGCGAGGTGTGAATCTCGAGATCCTGTGGCTGTTGGGAGCTACTTGCAGAATTGGCTGGACTATCCCGGTATGCTGGAGATTAACTCCTTCAGTTTCTGCAACTCCTTCTGAACCATTGGACTAAAACCGAAATCCTGCACAGCATCAGGGTTAGTCACAGGAATAACAACATTATTAACATTACCAGTATCGGGAATCCTAGCTGGGCATCCCGGAATAACACCGACTTCCCGAGTAGGAGTAGCCCTCATGGCCAGGACATGATCACTTGTTCTAGTCGCAGACTGCATGAAAAGAAAGTCATCATAACGATTCCCTTGGGATCCTGACACATCAAAGTTCGGGTTCCTAGGAAGCAATGTAATGAAGGATTCCTCCGTCGGCTTTTTCCTTCCGCCCGGATAACATGGAGCTCCCTTATGAAAAAGTTGTTGGTTCGCTTCTAAGTCTTCATATGCTCCTTCATATGCATTAAAACATCAAAAATATCATCTTTAGACATAAGGACATGTCTTGTTCTGGGAGACCCAGGTCTTTGGACTGGCACGCCGGCATAAGGCCTTGTTGTAGGAGGAAGCATGTTGCTTGATCCTCCGGCTCCTGGGATGTTAACACCAACGTTGGTCATCCTCCTTTGGACAGTAGGTGGAGGAGGAAATGGTTGAGCGACTCTAGAAACTACGGAAGGCATGGATGAAGATGTAGCTTTTGATTTAGAGGCCATTTTTTAGTATAGCTTTACAAGACAATGGATTAGGATGAATTTGAATATAGATCTGATTATGAAAAACACCACTTGACCCACGGTGGGTGCCAAACTATTTTGGTAAAAAATTACTGAAACAATAATTGAACAATTTTGTTAAATGAGGTAGTGTGCCTTTCAATAACAAGGTTTGCAATATAGTAGGCGGATGCGGTAAAAAATTAAATGTGAACATGATGATGTAGCGAGGAAAACCCTTTGATCCTGGTGAGGATCCTAGGAATAAAACCTTGGGAGGGGAAAACTAATTCCATGCCTCAATTTATTAATATGAAAAGCAGGTTACAGCTCGAGAACCGATTGAGAACGAACGGTATAATACAAGTGTGAGTATTGTGAGTGCAGAGAGTGTAAACGATGTGTCCTATAACATTCTTAATAACCTCATTATATAGAAATCAAAATTAACTAAAAGTCCTATAATTCTGGAACCCTAGCCGCCATGACCATTTGAAAAGGTGTTCTCCAATCCAACATGCAATTCAACTAGTCCTCCGATATTTTAGGTAGAATGAGTCAGTTATCCATTGTGAGTTGTTATACTTTCAAGTAACCTGCAATTATAACATAAATAAAACAAGTATAGTCAGCTAATTCAGGATCCTTCAGCTAGATAGGAATCTGAGCTATCAGGATATCGATAGGATCACTCCAGGGGTAAAACGACCCTAACAAATACTTTGAACGATTATGTTCCAAACTCCTGTATCTTTGGAAACCCTTTATTTATCGAACACGTCTAAATTATTTTCAAAATCTCCATGTATGGAATCAATGATTTTTCTCCAAAGAGAGTTTTGACAACTATAAAATCTCCATTTCCACTAATTAATAAGGACATATTAAGGTCATATATGTTGGAATAATTGGATCAAGAACATGAAGTTTGTGTGAGAACTTCACACGAATCTTCAATATTATTAATAACTAAAAATACACATTACAATTAACCCTAGACCCTATATTTATACTAATCAAAACTTAATAAACAAGTAACCGAAATCCAATCCTACTAAAACACAAACTCAAATAAAATAATTAAACTAAACCAAACTTTTCACTTAAACCCTTCATCTTTATTTAAGCGCTTTTTCAGGATTAACTTCCAATATTCCCCCTTAATCCTGAAACCGACTCCTTAATCTTCAATGTAATACCGAATCCTCACGAGCCAAAATTGCCTCTTCCTCTTCCGGTTTCTCATGCATTCATATTCAAATGACCATACTCTCCACATCGATAACATTGAACCCATGACTTGTCTCGGCCTTCTTTTGGTTCCCTTTGGTCATTACTTGAAATTTAACCTTGTCGATTCTCACAACCCCTTCCTCTTCCCCAACTTCGGCCTCTACCACAACCTCAAACATCACGGTTAACCATCCACGACCTTCATGACCTTGTTGACGATAATCACTATTTTCTTGGTTTTCTTTGTTCACCTCACGTGTAAGAAATAACTTCTATTGTTTATCTTCAATTTCATCTTGGGATTTTACCCGATCCTCATATGCTTTGAATCGACCCACCGCTTCGTTAAACGACATATTCTCTATTTCTGAGTATTGCTTAACTGAAGCAAAAATTGGCAAATAACTTTTTGGCATAGAATTCATAAGTTTTCTCACCAGATGCCCGTCCTTATATGAAGATCCAAGGCTCGAGTACTTCAATTGTAACCCGCTTAACTTACCCAAAAACTCATCAATAGTTTCGGTCTCTCTCATCTTCAACACCACCATCTCGCTTCGAAGTGCTTGCAAACGAGCCTTTTGAACCCTCTCGACTCCCAAATATCTAACCCGTAATGTATCCCACACATCCTTTGGATCCTTATGCTTTGATACTTGAAGAAATACAAGATTGGGTATCGATTGATAAATTAGCGCCTTCGCCACAAACTTTTTTCTTTCCTCTAACGCGCATCCCTTAGCCGGATCTATGGCCTCTTGCAAACCATGAGTAGACAAAATTGTCTTCATCATAATTAACCAAGAGGTGTAGTTAGTCGATATCCATGTATTCCGCTTTTATGGATAAGGGAGAAACAACTGATTGTTTCTTCGACTTCCATGATATGGGGGCTCCTACTAATAGTAATAGATACCCAGTTCGTGACCGGCGTGTCATAGGGTAGCAAAGCCAATCAGAATCACAATAAGCAGTGAGATTTGTTCCGCCATCTTTGTTGAGAAGGATGCCTTGTCCCGGGGTTGCTTTGAGGTATTGTAGGACATTGCTAGCAGTTTCAAGATGGCTTTCTCTTGGGTCATTGACAAACTGGCTTAAAACATTGACTGAATAAGTTATCAGGTCTTGTTGCTTGTAAATAAAGAAGCCTCCCAATGAGTCTTCAATATTGATTGGCGTTCACATGAGCTTCTTCTTCTCTTGTTTCCAGATTGAGATATTGTTCCATTGGGAACGTGCTATGACGACACCCCAGCATCCTAGTGTCTTCCAAGATATTTAATGTGTACTTGCGTTGACTAAGAATCATGCCTTGTTTTGTTCATGGAACTTCGATGCCAAGAAAAAACTTTAAGGATCCAAGATGTTTTATGGTAAATTGGTTGTGCAGAGAATCTTTGGTTTCTAGTAATATCTTTATGCTGTTTCCGGTGATGATAGCATCATCAACATAAATGAGAGTGGCAACAAAAACACCTTCCTTTTTAAACATGAACAAAGAATGATCAGCCCTTGATTGTGGAACCCAAGTTTTTGCAAGGAATTGGTAAATTTTTTATACCGATTTCTCGAGGCTTGCTTAAGGCTATAAAGAGATTTCTTAAGTTTGCACACCCGATTGTCATTTTCTATGGAAAAACCCTAGGGAATCCTCAAATAAATATCTTCATGTAAGTCATAATGCAAAAATGCATTATTCACATTGTTTTGGAAAAAAATCTGCTAAGGGTAATGTATCCAAGTCTATAATTATGAGGTCTAGTTCTATAATTAACAATAACAATTGTATGAACGAAACTGAGATGAACACAGTGATTAGTTGCGAGGAAAAACCCCGTGATCTTGTTTAGATCAAAGGAAAACAACCCCGGGTAATGACAACTCGTCAATCACCAATTTATTAATCACAAAAAGGTTACAAGTAATTTTTGAGATTACGATCAATGTTACAATGAATGCTAGTGTGTAGAGAGAATTATGATTTCTGATCTAGTGTGTGAGAATACAAGTGATGTCTAATTGATCGTTATCTCGATATTATAAAGAAAATACTAATTAACAATATTTCCTAATAATCCGCCACTCTTCCACAACTCCTTCAACGTTCATTGACCACGTGTTGGGAGCTTCCAGTAGCGAACTTTGAGGTAGACTCAGTCATATAGTCGTTATAACTAGCTAACACATCACCGTTCAAATACAATCATTAGTAAACAAATAATACCGAGGATCCTCAATCCTTTGCAACTTAAGACATATCTCAAGGATAACTTATCCATAAGACAGTCAAGGATAATGGATCCTCAGCATAAAATTCATGCCCTAACAATTGCCCCAAAAATGGCGGGTGATAGTGTAACAAAGCTGTTATTTTGAAATTCAAATCCCTGCAAATAGGAGACGATTAGATGTGTGTTAGACGATTATTATTACTAAAATCATAAATATCGCCGCCTATATATGCGATGATTATAACCATTTTATATCCACACATCCAGCCGTCTCTCAGGTATCCTTCTTTCTTCTTTTTTTATTTTCTTTGAACATGTCTACTGTTTCTGTATCCTCTTCCTCTTACGAACATACCGACTCCGACGAACTCTACTCGCAAGGTATCCTTCAAGCCCCATCTTTCGAGATCTGTAAGTTCACGGATCCAGAAATTGACGACATCCGATCACACTTTCCGACCAACACTGTTTTACGACCTTTCGATTCCTCAACCCGCAACGACGGCATATCAACAAACTGGGTCTGTTTTCCAGCCCAACCGTTCCTAATAGGCTTTAAATATCCCTTTCCTGATTTCACCCAAAGTTACTTCACCTTGACAGGAAGCAGTTACATCGAGACCATGCCTATGTTTAATCAAGGAAGAAGGTGTTGAGTTTGGCTTGTCGGAGTTAGCTTATCTGTACAACTTGGTTACCCATGGCTCCAAACATTTTGTTTTTAAATCAAAACCCCACCAAGTGATCCCTATTTCCAAGGTTACTCTGATTGATACCCTCTGGAGGAATCAATTTTTCTTCGTCAAAAAGGATTCCATTCCGGGTGGACCCGCTCTTCCCAAAAAGTGGATCCGGAAGGGTAGGATCTAGGATCCTTAGGTTGCAACAAAAGGAAACTTAATTCTTATACTAATATTTTTTCCTTTCTAATGCAGTTGAAAACTTCGCTTCGTTGTCCGAGCTTCCTGGAGTTGAAGATAGAGTCAAGAAATTCTTGTCATTGGATCCTACAATCAAAACTTTTCAAGCCAAGTTTATTGAAGCTTTTCAGGAGTCAAACTCAGAGTCAAACATGTCAAGTAATTATAATAAATTTTAATATTGATAAAAGTAATTGTAAATTTATCTGCGAATTACTGTTTATAGGTGCTCAGAATTCTGGAAAATATGCATCTAAGTTTTCTCTCGAAGACATTGAATGCATGTTCACAAAGAAGGAGACCCCGAAATCGACTCCAGTGTCTGAGCCTCATCCAATCACAACCCGAGCCAAGCCAGGAGAAAAGATGAAGAAGAGCTCTGAACCAGAGAACCCCTTTGACACTAAGAAACAGTTGCTCGAGATGCTGACCGCCATAAGGATCCTTTATTCTCTTATCCTTTGTTGTTAGATTGAGGATTCTTTTTATCTTGTCTTACTCTCTTATACAGGATGTGAACTCTGCTCGAGGCCACCATGAGAAGATAGTTGGAGAATACGAGACCCTTGCTGGGATGAGGTCCATGGCATCCGCAAAAGGTAAGGCTCTCTCCAAAACAGACACAGGATCACACATCCACACTCGCGGTCCAAATGCAGGATGAGATCAACCGGGCTACCAACGAGGCAACGATCTGGGCAGCTAAATCAGTTCTCCAGGCCAGAATCAAGCTGGTAACTGAAGCTAACGACCCATCTTTTGATAGATCCTCATGGGACATCATGAAGTGGAAGCAAGCCTTGTCTGACTTGGGTGGAAGTGAGGACGAAGAAGAAGGTGAGATGACCGACGCAGGTGGAGCAGGTGCAAGTGGAGTGAAGGATACAGAGGAGGCTGAAGAAGGAAAGAAAGAAACCACGGAGGGTGAGGCAGCCGCATAAACGGGCGATGAAGGATATAGAAGACAAGGCCCGAGCTCATTTTCTTTATTTTGTTTAATGATTTTTTTATGGACAATGGTTATGATTTGTAATAGACAGTAGTAACTAGAGTTAAGGATCCATGATCCTTAAGATAATTTGTGGGGTTAGCAAAGGTGGATGGATCCTCTGTTTGTGGGGATGAACCCTTTGATACCCCTGTTTTTATTTTCTTGCACTTATGAACAATTAGTACCACCTACTTAATCCAGGTGGATGGTCCATCTTTTCGAATGTTGAAATCTGGGTTAAGACTTTTGTTAATCAAGGTGACTTAATAATAATAACAACTTAGCTTTTGTCTATTTGTATGTTGTTTGTTATCTTGAAAGTTTATTTGATGTAATCTAAGTTTTGTTTGATGTTTAATAAACATTTTAGGATAGAGTATCCTTAAGAAAAATAATTAGAGGAAAATTTTAGGATAGAATATCCTTAGAAAAACAATTAAAAGGAAATTTTTTAGGATAGAATATCGTTAGGAAAAATTCAAAGATTTTAAATCTTCAACCCAGAAAGATTTATAAGGATCCTAGCTAAATCAATATAAATTTAGAAGTAGAAATCATACCACAAGGTCTAAGTAGACCTAAGTTACCATAAATATAGATCCTTCGGTAACCCTTGTAGGAATAAGTTATGGATCGGTGATCCTTAAGTCTTGATTCTTGTTATTGGACTTAGTATATCTGTTGCAAAGAACTTATAATATTAATTGGGGTTAAAACCGTTAAGCTTGGGACTAGCCCGTGCAACTGGGGACAAGCCCGTGAACTGGGGACAAACCCATAAACTGGGGAAAAGCCCAAACTGGGGACTGGCCCAATATACGGATGTTAACTGGGGACTCGCACAAACCGGGATTTAGCCCAAACGTGAGATAACATGAAAATGTTATAAACCGGTGGTATGGTACGTCTACAATAAATCGTAGGATCATCCATATAGCAGAAGACAACGAAATTGTCAGCCACTAAGCGTGTACTGGTCCCGCTGCCCCGAACTATGTGTTGGATAGCGTGCGCTACAGGCGAGAGTGTAGAAACTCTAATTCGTAAGAAAGGTGAAAACCTTTAAATCTTGGAGGATATGACCATCGGGAGTTATACCCAATCGTGGGTAAGGTCAAGGGAAATAGTTTAGTACCTTAAATGTAAAGGAGAGGTGGCCAACCTCTTGATCAATGAATATCTTACTAATATCCTGCATTGTTACTTAAAACTTGGAAATTACAAATGTTAAGAATATGTTATCCTTAATTAAATAAAAATCTTAAATGAATAAGTGATCAGATAGATATTACCAGGATCCTTGATCCTATAAGGATACACGATCCTCAGTGGATACTCGATCCTGATCTGAAAAAGTATTTCTTGAGGTGGATAGTGTTTCGGTCAAAAATTAACAAAGTAATTTTGTGATCAAATTCGTATGTGAGGTAGAGTACTTGATCAAGAACAAAGTGAACACAATGATTTGATTTCGAGGGAAAAAGACCTTGGTCGTGAGGATCTTCGTCACAAAAAACCCCCGGATGGTGAAAACTATCACCGTCTCTTTTATTAATAACAAAAAGGGTTACAATGGTGGAGATTATGATCAGTGTTACATTATTTCCTAAGTGTGCGTGTATGTTGCTGTTGTATTCGTAATGAATTGTGTTGTGTGTTTTCTAGCTGATCATAGCCTCAATATATATACATAATAATATCTCAATGACTTTACGAATAATAAAGGTAATAATTATGTTTCCTAAGAATCCGCCCTTGTCTTCAATATAAACGTTTCATGCTTTGATCACGTGGTTTAATGGCTTTAAATGCGAAGTTATATGTTGGACTTGGTCTCTTAACCGTTACACCTCACGTATTTGACCGATTCTTTAGGGAGTCACTCGTCAAACGTAGTCCCATCTGCAAAATATCCTCAAATATTCGAGGATAATACAACAGTTAGTAATTATCAGGGACACCGAATACTAAAATCCTGTAAGTAAATCCGGGATCCTTATACATAGAAATGATTCATGATAATAATAGAGTTCTCCCACGTGCTAATATTAACTATAAGTGCGAGATTTCAGCATATAGTCAATACTTGACCATTAACCATTACTTGGTCTATAATCCTAGCGGTTACAGCTCATTTCACACGTTTTATGTAACCACCAACCGTGTATTTCGCATGGACTAAATCAATAATTAACATCTGCAATTATAAATCAACACCAAGAGAGAAATATATATTTATTAGCATCAATACTCAGTATATTAAACTTATCTGAGAATCCTGAACATATTCGGGATCCCGAGCATATTTAGGATCCTGAGCTGATCCAGGATCCTGAGCTGACCACAGATCCGACTATAAAATTTGGGACCTAACAATTGTCCCAAGAATTTGACAGTTGTTTATATCAATTTCAGCTGTTAAATTTTTTAATGATAAAACTGTTTTCCATGTAGCACCAAAATTTTATGATTTAGCACCGACTCAAGTTGACACCATTACGAGAATAGATCAATCCTTCAATTCTGGGGATATGCTGATAGACCTGCAATGTTAAAATTATCCTGAAAGTAAACTAAGAAATTCTGGCGACAATGCCCAAATAAACTGGCGACAGGGCCTAACAAAACTGGCGACAAGGCCTAACAAAACTGGCGACAAAGCCTAAACAAACTGGCGACAAAGCCCTTAGAAGAGGTGAAAACCCCTTAAAACTTAAGAAATGGTACGTCTAACATAAACTTGAGATTCAAACCAATAGCTGAGGATAACGAGGTAACAAGTCACTATATTTCATGTGTTGGCCCCGCCTCTCGAACTACAGCTGAATAAACGTGCGCTACAGGCGATCTTAAGAAGAGGTGAAAACCCCTTAAACCTTGGGATTCTAACCAATAGTCGAGGATAACGAGGTAACAAGTCACTATATTTCATGTGCTGGCCCCGGCTCTCGAACTAAAGTTGAATAAACATGCGCTACAGGCGATCTTAAGAAGAGGTGAAAACCCCTTAAACCTTAGAAGGTATCAAAATATACCTTAACTGACGGCAAGGTCCGAAGAAACTGGCGAAAAGGCCCAAATAAATTGGCGACAAGGCCTGAATTAACTTCATTCCATGTGAGGATACCACATGTCTTCAGGCTACAAAACACTTAATTCTAGGTGAGAGGTGGGTGTTAGCCTTGCTAACACCCCTCCGATGCTTAAGTCAGTAACATGATAAAGGAATAATAATATTGAAAATGGATAAAAATGTTAATTCGAATACATACCTTAGTTGTTTAACATCACTGTTAAATTTCTCAGGATAGCAATTATCTTCGGGATAGAAGTCTTACATAAAATATTATTTTGAGGTGGATAGCATTCCAAGCCCTCGGTAATAAGTCACAATCCAAAGTTGACAATCTGTATGCCCCCTTTCCTGCTTCTGATTCAATCAAGTAAGGACCTTCCCACTTTGGTGCAAGATTTCCATCTGTAGGACTTGTAGTATTCTGAAAAGCTTTTCGGAGAACTAAATCCCTATCTTGAAATCTACAAACCCTGATATTCTTGTTGTAGGACTTTGCTATCTTCTGTTGATAAGAGGCCATTCTGATCTTTGCTAAATCTCTGAGTTCTTCTACTGCATCTAGATCTTCAAGTAGACTCAGGATATTATCTTCGGGATTCGGATGACTTACTCTGGCTATAGGGATAACCATTTCCGTAGGAATAACTGCTTCAGCCCCAAATACTAATGAGAAAGGAGTTTGACCAGTATCATTCTTTGAAGTGGTCCTGTCTGCCCAAAGAACAAAGGGTAGTTCCTCAGCCCATTTTCCTTTCTTAGACCCCAACTTTTTCTTCAGGTTATTGATAATGATTTTGTTGCTTGATTCGGCATGTCCATTAGCCTGAGGATGAACAGGTGTTGAAGTTATCATCTTGATTCCCCAACTGGCACAGAAGTTGGTGGTTCTCTTTCCAATGAACTGTGAGCCATTGTCACACACTATCTCTGCCGGGATTCCAAATCTTGTCAGGATATTGCGCTTGATGAATGAGATAACAACTTTTTCTCTGACTTGAACAAAAGCTTCCGCTTCAATCCACTTCGAGAAATAATCCATCATAGCCAACATAAAGACTTTTCCTCCTGGAGCTCTTGGTAGTTTCCCCACAATATCCATACCCCACTTCATGAAAGGCCAAGGGGATATAATAGGATACAAGGGTTCTGCTGGCTGGTGCAAAACGTTGCTATGTCTCTGGCATGCATCACATTTCTGGGAATAATTCATAGCATCCCTCTTCATCGTTGGACAAAATTATCCGGTCCTCAGAATTTTGGAGAATAGTGCTCTGCCCCCAGTGTGATTCCCACAGTCTCCTTCATGGATATCCTAAAGAACTTCTTGAGCTTCTTCCTTCTTCAAGCACCTAAGATATGGTCCTGCAAGAGATTTCCTGTATAATATATTATTCATTATAGTATATGGGATTACCTTTGTGCGAAAAGATCTTGGGTTTTCATCCTTGGGGATCACTCCCTCCTGAATATATCTCCTGATCGGGATAATCCAAGAATTTTCATTATCCTCAGGATTCTTGACTCTCATTTCTTCATCATCTTCTGATATTTCATTGACACCTTGCTCTTCTATTGTTGGGCTCAGGATATGTATGATAGGAATCTTAACACCTTCTGGTATTCTGAAGGATGAAGCTAAGTATGCTAGGGCATCTGCTTCAACATTCTCTTCTCTAGGTACTTGTGAAATATCAAACATTTTGAAACACTTTGGTAGTTTTTTTACTAGCTCTAAGTATGTCATTAGTTTTTCTCCTTTAACAGTATACGAACCATTAAAATGATTAGTTAATAATAATGAATCAACATGTACTTGAATAAACCTGATTTTCATGTCGATTGCTAGTTGTAATCCTGCTATCAAAGCTTCATATTCTGCCTCAATATTTGTGGCTTGAAATCCTTAAGATATGGATTGAGGTATAATATCCCCATGTGGCGATTTCAGCAGTATCCCAAGACCTGTTCCTCTAACATTTGAAGCACCATCAGTGTATAGAGTCCACTTATCTTTGGTTTCTTTAATTTGTTGGACTTTCAAGTCTACTTCTTCTTAAGTTCACTGGTGAAATCAGCCATAAAGTCTGCTAATGCCTGGGATTTGATGGCAGTCCTAGGTTCAAATGCTATATCATATGCACTCAGCTTCACATCCCATTTTGCCATCCTACCTGACATTTCTGGTTTTCTCAAAACAGACTTAATAGGGTAATTAGTTTTAACTAGAATAGGATGAGTTTCAAAATAGTGTCTAAGTTTAGTAGATGCCATAATAAGTGCTAAAATTAATTTCTCAAGATAAGAATACCTGGTTTCAGCATCCAATAGACTTTTACATACATAATAGTTGGGATGTTGTTGACCTTCTAGATCCTTGGCTAAAACTGCAGTCACAACATTATTTGATACAGCTAGATATAGAGATAGAGGTTAACCTTCTTCGGGTTTTACCAGTAGAGGAGTAGAGGAAAGATAAGCTTTTAAGGACAACAAAGCTTCCTCATGCTTACTGGTCCATTCGAACTTCTTATTTTTCCTCAGGATATCATAAAATGTTTTGCACTTTTCTGAGGATTTGGATATGAATCTGTTGAGTGCCGCTATCCTGCCAGTCAGCCTTTGAACATCCTTGACTGATGCTGGGGATTTCAGATTCAGGATAGCTTGTATCTGCTCTGGACTCACTTTTATCCCCCTTTTGGTGACCATGTATCCCAAGAATGTGCCAGCCTTCACTCCGAAATGGCACTTTGCAGGGTTCAGCTTCATGTTGTATTTGTCGAGGATATCAAATGTAGTCTTGAGATCTTGGAGGTGATCCTCAGCTTTCTTGGACTTCACCACCATATCATCAATATAAACTTCCATCGTGTCCCCCAGTTGCTCTTTGAACATCATGTTAACTAACCTCTGATAGGTTGCACCTGCATTTTTAAGTACAAAGGGCATAGCAATATAACAATAAATACCTGTGGGAGTCATGAAGGCCGTGTCTTCTTGATCTGAGGGCTCCATTTGGATTTGCTGAAATCCTGAGGATGCATCCATAAATGTCAGCATCTCGTGGCCGGCTGTAGCGTCTACCATTGAATCTATGTGTGGTAGAGGGAATGGATCCTTAGGGAAGGCGATATTCAAGTCTTTGAAATTCAAACAAACTCTCCATTTTCCATTCTTTTTCTGCACAACCACCACATTTGCTAACCATCGGGAATATTGGACTTCCCTAATCATATTTGCCTTCAGGAGTCTTTCAACTTCTTCTTGGATGATTATGTTTCTCTCAGGTGCAAACTTTCTTCTCTTTTGATGGATTGGCCTGAAAGAATTATTAATTCCAAGTTTATGTGTTATAATGTCTTTGGAAATACCTGTCATATCTTCATGTTTCCATGAAAATGTTGACAGTCTTGACTTGAGGAAATCGATCAATTTTAACTCAATATCCTCAGGAATTCTCGTTCCTATCAGCACTTTGACTTCAGGATCCTCAGGATAAGGAAGTACTTCCTTAATTTCTTGTTTCCTGGCCTCCATTACATCTCGTGCTGGCTTCTGTAATTGCTACGCCTGCTGGGATTTGGCAGTACACTTCATAGAAGAGGTGTAGCAATTCATTGCATCTTGTTGATCACTGATGATTTTGATAACTCCCCACGGACTTGGGAGTTTCACACACTGGTGGTAAGTGGATGGGACTGCTTCCATGTCGTTTATCCAGGGCCTGCCTAATATAATATTGCAACAAGACAAACAGTCAATAACACAAAATTTTTGCATTTTATTTACCCCTTCGACATATACTGTGAGCTTGATATCCCCAATAGTATTCTTAGTTTCTCCGCTGAATCCAACCAATACTGAGGAACTGGGGATAATCTCATCCTCGGGAATATTCATCTTTCTCAGCACATCTAGTTGAATAATGTTGACAGACCTTCCACCATCTATCAGAATCTTGCGCACATAATGGTTAGCCACATATAATGTTATCACCAAACTATCATGATGAGGATCCTGAATATTGACTCTATCACTTTCATCAAATGATATGGTCTTTGCTTGAGTGAGGATGGATGTCTTTGTTGGTCTGTCAACCACTTCTAACTTTCTTTGGTCAGCATTTCTTTTAGCAGCAGAATAAGAGGTTCGACAGATGTCAGATCCTTTGGATATGAACAAGATTGTTTATGAATCCGTTGGTGAAGGAGACGGCTTTTCAGGAACTTTTTCAGAATTTTGCTCTCTTCCCGTTTTCCTGCCAAGTAGCTCTTTCAAGTGGCCCTTGCTGAGAAGATAGCTGATCTCCCTTCTGAGTGTAATGCAATCATCAGTCAAGTGCCCAAAATCCTCGTGGAAGGCACACCATTTTGACTTGTCTTTCCAGGCTCCTTGTTTCTCCGTATTCTTTGGCCACCTGTCTTTTTCACCTAAGTCCTGCATGGCACACATTAATCCATCAATAGCAACAAAAAAATAATATTCATAGATCTTAGGATATTCTTCATCATCTACGGCATTGATCCTGGGGTTATCAGGCTTATAGTAAGGCTTTGATCGATATAATTTTCCCGGGGATTCGGCCTTCCTGTTCGTCTGGTCATATTTCGGGATATCGATTTTTTAAAGTTTTTCTTATCGTCTTCTAGCCTGATAAACCTTAGGGCTCTACTTCTTCCTGCATGGAGTCATGACAAGATCATCATAGAAAGAGGAATCTTTTTCTAACCCCAACTTAAGAGCTTCCACTGCCAAAGCCGGGTTTAGATTTGGAATCTCTAGAGACTCCTTACTAAACCTGGTAATAAAATCTCTCAAGGATTCCCCAGGATTCTGGGTAACCCTATAAAGATCACCTTTCATTTTCTCAAATGTTCTACTGCAAGAAAACTGGTTATTGAACAAGTTAATTAAATGAGAAAAGGAAGTGATAGTATTAGGAGGAATACTCAGTAGCCATTTCATGGCTGCTCCAGTCAAGGTAGACCCAAACCCCTTGAAAAGACATGCTTCCTTGATTTCCATAGGGATTGGTTTGATCTCCATGCGTTCTCTATACTGTGCAACGTGTTCCTCGGGGTCCGTCAAACCATCATATAGCTTCATATTTAGGGTTTGAAACCGTTTAGGGATCTGTACGTCACCAATTGATGGTACAAATCGGGATGTTCGGTGATTATCAGTGGGAACTTCAGCTATGGGACGGATTACACCAGGAACATTTGATATCATGTCCTTAAGCTTCTTTAATTCCCTGGCTAAACTTGAACTTATGCATGCATCCTGCAAAAATCCTTGATTAGCATTAAATAGAATTGTATTGAAAGTGTTACACTGATTAATATTCTGAGGAGCGGTCTGGGTGTTGTAGCTTGCATTCCCAAACGTAGTGTTAGCCTGCATCGGGATGAAGTCTCCCTGGTGAACCTCAGAGGACCCTGTAAACTGCTGAGTTTGAGCAAATGGCTGCTGAGGATTGAAGGACCCTGATGGAGGCACTCCTGAGAATCCTGCTTGTTGCTGAAATCCTGAGGATAACGCCTACTGATAAAGACCTAAGGATCCCGTCTGGTGGGACAATCCTGAGGATCCAGACTGTTGGAATGATCTTGAGAGTCCTGCCTGCTGTGACAATCCTGAGGATAACGCCTGCTGATAAAGACCTGAGGCTCCTGGTGGGACAATCCTAAGGATCCCACCTGATGGAACAATCCTGAGGGTCCAGAATATTGGAGTGATGACGATCCAGGGTTGTACGCCATGGCCGACTCTAGACGCACCAATCCTGAAGATCCTGAAGGAGTGAAATCCAGAGATCTCGGGATTAGTGGTGTAAATTCTTCCACCGGCTTTTTGGCCTTCCTCATATCTTCCAGTTCCTTCACAAGTATCTTCTTAATCTTATTCTGGCGATCCATCTGTTCCAGTAACCGTCTATAAAGAGACAGCAGGTCGTTGTTGGACACCATAATGGGATCTTGGGGAGACGACCTTGATCCCGAGAACACGGGAGTAGCAGGTTTCTTCGGGATACCACCAGCAGGAGGAGGAGGCATTGAAGGCCTCATATAGGAATCCGAAGCCGCAACAGAAGAAGAAACAATTTTCGGTTGGGAAGACATGTTGTGGTGTTGAAAGTAGGGTTTAGTTTGAGAGTTGATAATGATCAAAGCACCGTTTGCCCCACGGTGGGCGCCAAATTGTTTCGGTCAAAAATTAACAAAGTAATTTTGTGATCAAATTTGTTTGTGAGGTAGAGTGCTTGATCAAGAACAAAGTGAACACAATGATTTGATTTCGAGGGAAAAAGCCCTTGATCGTGAGGATCTCCGGCACAAAAAACCCCTAGACAGTGAAAACTATCACCGTCTCTTTTATTAATAACAAAAGGGTTACAATGGTGGAGATTATGATCAGTGTTACATTATTTCCTAAGTGTGCGTGTATGTTGCTGTTGTATTCGTAATGAATTGTGTTTTTTGTTTTCTAGCTGATCATAGGCTCAATATATATACATAATAATATCTCAATAACTTTATGAATAATAAAGGTAATAATTATGTTTCCTAAGAATCCGCCGTTGTTTTTAATATAAACGTGTCATGCTTTGATCACGTGGTTTAATGGCTTTAAATGCGAAGTTATATGTTGGACTTGGTCTCTTAACCGTTACACCTCACGTCTTTGACCGATTCTTTAGGGAGTCACTCGTCAAACGTAGTCCCATCTGCAAAATATCCTCAAATATTCGAGGATAATACAACAGTTAGTAATTATCAAGGATACCGAATACTGAAAACCTGTTAGTAAATCCGGGATCCTTATACATAGAAATTATTCCTGACAATAATAGAGTTCTCCCACGTGCTAATATTAACTATAAGTTCGAGATTTTAGCATATAATCAATATTTGACCATTAACCATTACTTGGTCCTTAATCCTAGCGGTTATAGTTCATTCCACACGTTTTATCTAACCACCAACCGTGTATTTCGCATGGACTAAATCAACAATTAATATCTGCAATTATAAATCAACACCAAGAGAGAAATATCTATTTATTAGCATTAATACTCAGGATACTAAACTTATCTGAGAATCCTGAACATATTCGGGATCCCGAGCATATTTAGGATCCTGAGCTTACCACAGATCCGAATATAAAATTTGGGCCCTAACAGATAGCATTC